>NW_027473439.1:0-149372 GCF_050947335.1 Megachile rotundata | reverse complement strand
ATAGTAATTGTCGTTCTGTCGATCATATAAGCATAATATGGCTAATAATATGAGTTAGATTGATAATAATATGGGAAATGAATATAGTAATTGTCGTTCTATCGATCATATAAGCTTAATATGGCTAATAATATGAGTTAGATTGATAATAATAAGAGTAAGGAGTATACTAATTGTAGTTCTGTCGATCATATCTGCATAATATGGTTAATAATATGAGTTAGATTGATAACAGTGAGTGTAATAAGTATAGTAATTGTCATTCTATCGATCATATAAGCATAATATGGCGAATAATATGAGTTAGATTGATAATAATAAGAGAAATGAATATAGTAATTGTCGTTCTATCGATCATATAAGCATAATATGGCTAATAATATGAGTTAGATTGATAATAATAAGAGTAATGAGTATACTAATTGTAGTTCTATCGATCATATCTGCATAATATGGTTAATAATATGAGTTAGATTGATAACAATAAGAGTAATAAGTATAGTAATTGTCGTTCTATCGATCACATAAGCATAATATGGCTAATAATATGAGTTAGATTGATAACAGTGAGAGTAATAAGTATAGTAATGGTCGTTCTATCGATCATATGAGCATAATATGGTTAATAATATGAGTTAGATTGATAATAGTAAGTGTAATGAGTATAGTAATTGTCGTTCTGTCGATCATATAAGCATAATATGGCTAATAATATGAGTTGGGCCGATAATAATAAGAGTAATGAGTATAGTAATTGTCGTTCTATCGATCATATTTGCATAATATGGTTAATAATATGAGTTAGATTGATAACAGTTAGTGTAATAAGTATAGTAATTGTCGTTCTGTCGATCATATAAGCATAATATGGCTAATAATATGAGTTAGATTGATAATAATAAGGGAAATGAATATAGTAATTGTCGTTCTATCGATCATATAAGCTTAATATGGCTAATAATATGAGTTAGATTGATAATAATAAGAGTAAGGAGTATACTAATTGTAGTTCTATCGATCATATCTGCATATTATGGTTAATAATATGAGTTAGATTGATAACAGTTAGTGTAATAAGTATAGTAATTGTCGTTCTATCGATCATATAAGCATAATATGGCTAATAATATGAGTTAGATTGATAATAATAAGGGAAATGAATATAGTAATTGTCGTTCTATCGATCATATAAGCTTAATATGGCTAATAATATGAGTTAGATTGATAATAATAAGAGTAATGAGTATACTAATTGTAGTTCTATCGATCATATCTGCATAATATGGTTAATAATATGAGTTGGATTGATAATAATAAGAGTGATAAGTATAGTAAATGTCGTGCTTTCGATCATATCTGCATAATATGGTTAATAATATGAGTTAGATTGATAATAATAAGAGTAATAAGTGTAGTAATTGTCATGCTATCGATCATATCCGCATAATATGGTTAATAATATGAGTTAGATTGATAATAGTGAGTGTAATAAGTATAGTAATTGTCGTTCTATCGATCATATTAGCATAATATGGCTTATAATATGAGTTAGGCTGATAATAATAAGAGTAATGAGTATAGTAATTGTCGTTCTATCGATCATATTTGCATAATGTGGTTAATAATATGAGTTAGATTGATAACAGTGAGTGTAATAAGTATAGTAATTGTCTTTCTATCTATCATATAAGCATAATATGGCTAATAATATGAGTTAGATTGATAATAATAAGAGAAATGAATATAGTAATTGTCGTTCTATCGATCATATAAGCATAATATGGCTAATAATATGAGTTAGATTGATAATAATAAGAGTAAGGAGTATACTAATTGTAGTTCTATCGATCATGTCTGCATAATATGGTTAATAATATGAGTTAGATTGATAACAATAAGAGTAATAAGTATAGTAAATGTCGTGCTATCGATCATATCTGCATAATATGGTTAATAATATGAGTTAGATTGATAATAGTGAGTGTAATAAGTATAGTAATTGTCGTTCTATCGATCATATTAGCATAATATGGATAATAATATGAGTTAGATTGATAATAATAAGAGAAGTGAGTATAGTCATTGTCGTTCAATCGACCATATAAGCATAATATGGCTAATAATATGAGTAAGATTGATAATAATAAGAGAAGTGAGTATAGTCATTGTCGTTCTATCGATCATATAAGCATAATATGGCTAATAATATGAGTAAGATTGATAATAATAAGAGAAGTGAGTATAGTCATTGTCGTTCGATCAATCATATAAGCATAATATGGCTAATGATATGAGTTAGATTGATAACAGTGAGTGTAATAAGTATAGTAATTGTCTTTCTATCGATCATATAAGCATAATATGGCTAATAATATGAGTTAGATTGATAATAATAAGAGAAATGAATATAGTAATTGTCGTTCTATCGATCATATAAGCATAATATGGCTAATAATATGAGTTAGATTGATAATAATAAGAGTAATAAGTATAGTAATTGTCGTTCTATCGATCATATAAGCATAATATGGCTAATAATATGAGTTAGATTGATAATAATAAGAGTAGTGAGTATTCTAATTGTAGTTCTATCGATCATATCTGCATAATATGGTTAATAATATGAGTTAGATTGATAACAATAAGAGTAATAAGTATAGTAAATGTCGTGCTATCGATCATATCTGCATAATATGGTTAATAATATGAGTTAGATTCATAATAGTATTAAGAGTAATAAGTATAGTAATTGTCGTTCTATCGATCATATGTGCATAATATGGTTAATAATATGAGTTACATTGATAACAGTGAGTGTAATGGGTATAGTAATTGTCGTTCTGTCGATCACATAAGCATAATATTGCTAATAATCTGAGTTAGATTGGTAATAGTAAGAGTAATAAGTGTAGTAAATGTCGTGCTATTGATCATACCTGCATAATATGGTTAATAATATGAGTTAGATTCATAATAATAAGAGTAATAAGTATAGTAATTGTCGTTCTATCGATCACATAAGCATAATATGGCTAATAATATCAGTTAGATTGATAACAATGAGAGTAATAAGTCTAGTAATTGTCGTTCTATCGATCATATTAGCATAATATGGTTAATAATATGAGTTAGATTGATAATAGTAAGTGTAATGAGTATAGTAATTGTCCTTCTGTCGATCATATAAGCATAATATGGCTGATAATATGAGTTAGGCCGATAATAATAAGAGTAATGAGTATAGTAATTGTCGTTCTATCGATCATATTTGCATAATATGGTTAATAATATGAGTTAGATTGATAACAGTGAGTGTAATAAGTATAGTAATTGTCGTTCTGTCGATCATATAAGCATAATATTGCTAATAATATGAGTTAGATTGATAATAATGAGAGTAATAAGTATAGTAATTGTCGTTCTATCGATCACATAAGCATAATATGGCTAATAATATGAGTTAGATTGATAATAATAAGAGTAATGAGTATACTAATTGTAGTTCCATCGATCATATCTGCATAATATGGTTAATAATATGAGTTAGATTGATAATAATAAGAGTAATAAGTATAGTAAATGTCGTGCTATAGATCATATCTGCATAATATGGTTAATAATATGAGTTAGATTGATAATAATAAGAGTAGTAAGTGTAGTAAATGTCGTGCTATCGATCATATCTGCATAATATGGTTAATAATATGAGTTAGATTGATAATAGTGAGTGTAATAAGTATAGTAATTGTCGTTCTATCGATCATATTAGCATAATATGGTTAATAATATGAGCTAGATTGATAATAATAAGAGTAATGAGTATAGTAATTGTCGTTCTATCGTTCATATAAGCATAATATGGCTAATAATATGAGTTAGGCTGATAATAATAAGAGTAATCAGTATAGTAATTGTCGTTCTATCGATCATATAAGCATAATATGGTTAATAATATGAGTTAGATTGATAATAGTGAGTGTAATAAGTATAGTAATTGTCGTTATATCGATCATATCTGCATAATATGGCTAATAATATGAGTTAGATTGATAATAATAAGAGTAATGAGTATAGTAATTGTCGTTCTATCGATCATATAAGCATAATATGGCTAATAACATGAGTTAGATTGATAACAATAAGAGTAATGAGTATAGTAATTGTCGTTCTATCGATCATATAAGCATAATATGGCTAATAATATGAGTTAGGCTGATAATAATGAGAGTAATAAGTATAGTAATTGTCGTTCTGTCGATCATATAAGCATAATATGGCTAATAGTATGAGTTAGATTGATAATAATATGGGAAATGAATATAGTAATTGTCGTTCTATCGATCATATAAGCTTAATATGGCTAATAATATGAGTTAGATTGATAATAATAAGAGTAAGGAGTATACTAATTGTAGTTCTATCGATCATATCTGCATAATATGGTTAATAATATGAGTTAGATTGATAACAGTGAGTGTAATAAGTATAGTAATTGTCGTTCTATCGATCATATAAGCATAATATGGCGAATAATATGAGTTAGATTGATAATAATGAGAGAAATGAATATAGTAATTGTCGTTCTATCGATCATATAAGCATAATATGGCTAATAATATGAGTTAGATTGATAATAATAAGAGTAATGAGTATACTAATTGTAGTTCTATCGATCATATCTGCATAATATGGTTAATAATATGAGTTAGATTGATAACAATAAGAGTAATAAGTATAGTAAATGTCGTGCTATCGATCATATCTGCATAATATGGTTAATAATATGAGTTAGATTCATAATAATAAGAGTAATAAGTATAGTAATTGTCGTTCTATCGATCACATAAGCATAATATGGCTAATAATATGAGTTAGATTGATAACAATGAGAGTAATAAGTATAGTAATGGTCGTTCTATCGATCATATGAGCATAATATGGTTAATAATATGAGTTAGATTGATAATAGTAAGTGTAATGAGTATAGTAATTGTCGTTCTGTCGATCATATAAGCATAATATGGCTAATAATATGAGTTGGGCCGATAATAATAAGAGTAATGAGTATAGTAATTGTCGTTCTATCGATCATATTTGCATAATATGGTTAATAATATGAGTTAGGTTGATAACAGTTAGTGTAATAAGTATAGTAATTGTCGTTCTGTCGATCATATAAGCATAATATGGCTAATAATATGAGTTAGATTGATAATAATAAGGGAAATGAATATAGTAATTGTCGTTCTATCAATCATATAAGCTTAATATGGCTAATAATATGAGTTAGATTGATAATAATAAGAGTAAGGAGTATACTAATTGTAGTTCTATCGATCATATCTGCATATTATGGTTAATAATATGAGTTAGATTGATAACAGTTAGTGTAATAAGTATAGTAATTGTCGTTCTATCGATCATATAAGCATAATATGGCTATTAATATGAGTTAGATTGATAATAATAAGGGAAATGAATATAGTAATTGTCGTTCTATCGATCATATAAGCTTAATATGGCTAATAATATGAGTTAGATTGATAATAATAAGAGTAATGAGTATACTAATTGTAGTTCTATCGATCATATCTGCATAATATGGTTAATAATATGAGTTGGATTGATAATAATAAGAGTAATAAGTATAGTAAATGTCGTGCTATCGATCATATCTGCATAATATGGTTAATAATATGAGTTAGATTGATAATAATAAGAGTAATAAGTGTAGTAATTGTCATGCTATCGATCATATCCGCATAATATGGTTAATAATATGAGTTAGATTGATAATAGTGAGTGTAATAGGTATAGTAATTGTCGTTCTATCGATCATATTAGTATAATATGGTTAATAATATGAGTTAGATTGATAATAATAAGAGAAGTGAGTATAGTCATTGTCGTTCGATCGATCATATAAGCATAATATGGCTAATGATATGAGTTAGATTGATAATAATAAGAGTAATGAGTATACTAATTGTAGTTCTATCGATCATATCTGCATAATATGGTTAATAATATGAGTTAGATTGATAACAGTGAGCGTAATAAGTATAGTAATTGTCGTGCTATCGATCATATCTGCATAATATGGTTAATAATATGAGTTAGATTCATAATAATAAGAGTAATAAGTATAGTAATTGTCGTTCTATCGATCACATAAGCATAATATGGCTAATAATATGAGTTAGATTGATAACAATGAGAGTAATAAGTATAGTAATGGTCGTTCTATCGATCATATGAGCATAATATGGTTAATAATATGAGTTAGATTGATAATAGTAAGTGTAATGAGTATAGTAATTGTCGTTCTGTCGATCATATAAGCATAATATGGCTAATAATATGAGTTGGGCCGATAATAATAAGAGTAATGAGTATAGTAATTGTCGTTCTATCGATCATATTTGCATAATATGGTTAATAATATGAGTTAGGTTGATAACAGTTAGTGTAATAAGTATAGTAATTGTCGTTCTGTCGATCATATAAGCATAATATGGCTAATAATATGAGTTAGATTGATAATAATAAGGGAAATGAATATAGTAATTGTCGTTCTATCAATCATATAAGCTTAATATGGCTAATAATATGAGTTAGATTGATAATAATAAGAGTAAGGAGTATACTAATTGTAGTTCTATCGATCATATCTGCATATTATGGTTAATAATATGAGTTAGATTGATAACAGTTAGTGTAATAAGTATAGTAATTGTCGTTCTATCGATCATATAAGCATAATATGGCTATTAATATGAGTTAGATTGATAATAATAAGGGAAATGAATATAGTAATTGTCGTTCTATCGATCATATAAGCTTAATATGGCTAATAATATGAGTTAGATTGATAATAATAAGAGTAATGAGTATACTAATTGTAGTTCTATCGATCATATCTGCATAATATGGTTAATAATATGAGTTGGATTGATAATAATAAGAGTAATAAGTATAGTAAATGTCGTGCTATCGATCATATCTGCATAATATGGTTAATAATATGAGTTAGATTGATAATAATAAGAGTAATAAGTGTAGTAATTGTCATGCTATCGATCATATCCGCATAATATGGTTAATAATATGAGTTAGATTGATAATAGTGAGTGTAATAGGTATAGTAATTGTCGTTCTATCGATCATATTAGTATAATATGGTTAATAATATGAGTTAGATTGATAATAATAAGAGAAGTGAGTATAGTCATTGTCGTTCGATCGATCATATAAGCATAATATGGCTAATGATATGAGTTAGATTGATAATAATAAGAGTAATGAGTATACTAATTGTAGTTCTATCGATCATATCTGCATAATATGGTTAATAATATGAGTTAGATTGATAACAGTGAGCGTAATAAGTATAGTAATTGTCGTTCTGTCGATCACATAAGCATAATATGGCTAATAATCTGAGTTAGATTGATAATAATAAGAGTAATAAGTGTAGTAAATGGCGTGCTATCGATCATATCTGCATAATATGGTTAATAATATGAGTTAGATTCATAATCATAAGAGTAATAAGTATAGTAATTGTCCTTCTATCGATCACATAAGCATAATATGGCTAATAATATGAGTTAGATTGATAATAATGAGAGTAATAAGTACAGTAATTGTTGTTCTATCGATCATATAAGCATAATATGGCTAATAATATGAGTTGGGCCGATAATAATAAGAGTAATGAGTATAGTAATTGTCGTTCTATCGATCATATTTGCATAATATGGTTAATAATATGAGTTAGATTGATAACAGTTAGTGTAATAAGTATAGTAATTGTCGTTCTGTCGATCATATAAGCATAATATGGCTAATAATATGAGTTAGATTGATAATAATAAGGGAAATGAATATAGTAATTGTCGTTCTATCGATCATATAAGCTTAATATGGCTAATAATATGAGTTAGATTGATAATAATAAGAGTAAGGAGTATACTAATTGTAGTTCTATCGATCATATCTGCATATTATGGTTAATAATATGAGTTAGATTGATAACAGTTAGTGTAATAAGTATAGTAATTGTCGTTCTATCGATCATATAAGCATAATATGGCTAATAATATGAGTTAGATTGATAATAATAAGGGAAATGAATATAGTAATTGTCGTTCTATCGATCATATAAGCTTAATATGGCTAATAATATGAGTTAGATTGATAATAATAAGAGTAATGAGTATACTAATTGTAGTTCTATCGATCATATCTGCATAATATGGTTAATAATATGAGTTGGATTGATAATAATAAGAGTAATAAGTATAGTAAATGTCGTGCTTTCGATCATATCTGCATAATATGGTTAATAATATGAGTTAGATTGATAATAATAAGAGTAATAAGTGTAGTAATTGTCATGCTATCGATCATATCCGCATAATATGGTTAATAATATGAGTTAGATTGATAGTAGTGAGTGTAATAGGTATAGTAATTGTCGTTCTATCGATCATATTAGTATAATATGGTTAATAATATGAGTTAGATTGATAATAATAAGAGAAGTGAGTATAGTCATTGTCGTTCGATCGATCATATAAGCATAATATGGCTAATGATATGAGTTAGATTGATAATAATAAGAGTAATGAGTATACTAATTGTAGTTCTATCGATCATATCTGCATAATATGGTTAATAATATGAGTTAGATTGATAACAGTGAGCGTAATAAGTATAGTAATTGTCGTTCTGTCGATCACATAAGCATAATATGGCTAATAATCTGAGTTAGATTGATAATAATAAGAGTAATAAGTGTAGTAAATGGCGTGCTATCGATCATATCTGCATAATATGGTTAATAATATGAGTTAGATTCATAATAATAAGAGTAATAAGTATAGTAATTGTCCTTCTATCGATCACATAAGCATAATATGGCTAATAATATGAGTTAGATTGATAACAATGAGAGTAATAAGTATAGTAATTGTCGTTCTATCGATCATATTAGCATAATATGGTTAATAATATGTGTTAAATTGATAATAGTGAGTGTAATGAATATAGTAATTGTCGTTCTGTCGATCATATAAGCATAATATGGCTAATAATATGAGTTAGATTGATAATAATAAGAGTAATGAGTATACTAATTGTAGTTCTATCGATCATATCTGCATAATATGGTTAATAATATGAGTTAGATTGATAATAATAAGAGTAATAAGTATAGTAAATGTCGTGCTATAGATCATATCTGCATAATATGGTTAATAATATGAGTTAGATTGATAATAATAAGAGTAGTAAGTGTAGTAAATGTCGTGCTATCGATCATATCTGCATAATATGGTTAATAATATGAGTTAGATTGATAATAGTGAGTGTAATAAGTATAGTAATTGTCGTTCTGTCGATCACATAAGCATAATATGGCTAATAATCTGAGTTAGATTGATAATAATAAGAGTAATAAGTGTAGTAAATGGCGTGCTATCGATCATATCTGCATAATATGGTTAATAATATGAGTTAGATTCATAATAATAAGAGTAATAAGTATAGTAATTGTCCTTCTATCGATCACATAAGCATAATATGGCTAATAATATGAGTTAGATTGATAATAATGAGAGTAAGAAGTATAGTAATTGTCGTTCTATCGATCATATTAGCATAATATGGCTAATAATATGAGTTAGGCTGATAATAATGAGAGTAATAAGTATAGTAATTGTCGTTCTGTCGATCATATAAGCATAATATGGCTAATAATATGAATTAGATTGATAATGATAAGAGAAATGAATATAGTAATTGTCGTTCTATCGATCATATAAGCATAATATGGCTAATAATATGAGTTAGATTGATAATAATAAGAGTAAGGAGTATACTAATTGTAGTTCTATCGATCATATCTGCATAATATGGTTAATAATATGAGTTACATTGATAACAGTGAGTGTAATAAGTATAGTAATTGTCGTTCTATCGATCCTATAAGCATAATATGGCTAATAATATGAGTTAGATTGATAATAATAAGAGAAGTGAGTATAGCCATTGTTGTTCGATCGATCATATAAGCATAATATGGCTAATGATATGAGTTAGATTGATAATAATAAGAGTAATGAATATACTAATTGTCGTTCTATCGATCATATAAGCATAATATGGCTAATAATATGAGTTAGATTGATAATAATAAGAGAAATGAATATAGTAATTGTCGTTCTATCGATCATATAAGCATAATATGGCTAATAATATGAGTTAGATTGATAATAATAAGAGTAAGGAGTATACTAATTGTAGTTCTATCGATCATGTCTGCATAATATGGTTAATAATATGAGTTAGATTGATAAAAATAAGAGTAATAAGTATAGTAAATGTCGTGCTATCGATCTTATCTGCATAATATGGTTAATAATATGAGTTAGATTGATAATAGTGAGTGTAATAAGTATAGTAATTGTCGTTCTATCGATCATATTAGCATAATATGGCTAATAATATGAGTTAGATTGATAATAATAAGAGAAGTGAGTATAGTCATTGTCGTTCAATCGACCATATAAGCATAATATGGCTAATAATATGAGTAAGATTGATAATAATAAGAGAAGTGAGTATAGTCATTGTCGTTCTATCGATCATATAAGCATAATATGGCTAATAATATGAGTAAGATTGATAATAATAAGAGAAGTCAGTATAGTCATTGTCGTTCGATCAATCATATAAGCATAATATGGCTAATGATATGAGTTAGATTGATAACAGTGAGTGTAATAAGTATAGTAATTGTCTTTCTATCGATCATATAAGCATAATATGGCTAATAATATGAGTTAGATTGATAATAATAAGAGAAATGAATATAGTAATTGTCGTTCTATCGATCATATAAGTATAATATGGCTAATAATATGAGTTAGATTGATAATAATAAGAGTAATAAGTATAGTAATTGTCGTTCTATCGATCATATAAGCATAATATGGCTAATAATATGAGTTAGATTGATAATAATAAGAGTAGTGAGTATACTAATTGTAGTTCTATCGATCATACCTGCATAATATGGTTAATAATATGAGTTAGATTCATAATAATAAGAGTAATAAGTATAGTAATTGTCGTTCTATCGATCACATAAGCATAATATGGCTAATAATATCAGTTAGATTGATAACAATGAGAGTAATAAGTCTAGTAATTGTCGTTCTATCGATCATATAAGCATAATATGGTTAATAATATGAGTTAGATTGATAATAGTGAGTGTAATAAGTATAGTAATTGTCGTTATATCGATCATATCTGCATAATATGGCTAATAATATGAGTTAGATTGATAATAATAAGAGTAATGAGTATAGTAATTGTCGTTCTATCGAACATATAAGCATAATATGGCTAATAACATGAGTTAGATTGATAATAATAAGAGTAATGAGTATAGTAATTGTCGTTCTATCGATCATATAAGCATAATATGGCTAATAATATGAGTTAGGCTGATAATAATGAGAGTAATAAGTATAGTAATTGTCGTTCTGTCGATCATATAAGCATAATATGGCTAATAATATGAGTTAGATTGATAATAATAAGAGTAATGAGTATACTAATTGTAGTTCTATCGATCATATCTGCATAATATGGTTAATAATATGAGTTAGATTGATAACAATAAGAGTAATAAGTATAGTAATTGTCGTTCTATCGATCACATAAGCATAATATGGCTAATAATATGAGTTAGATTGATAACAGTGAGAGTAATAAGTATAGTAATGGTCGTTCTATCGATCATATGAGCATAATATGGTTAATAATATGAGTTAGATTGATAATAGTAAGTGTAATGAGTATAGTAATTGTCGTTCTGTCGATCATATAAGCATAATATGGCTAATAATATGAGTTGGGCCGATAATAATAAGAGTAATGAGTATAGTAATTGTCGTTCTATCGATCATATTTGCATAATATGGTTAATAATATGAGTTAGATTGATAACAGTTAGTGTAATAAGTATAGTAATTGTCGTTCTGTCGATCATATAAGCATAATATGGCTAATAATATGAGTTAGATTGATAATAATAAGGGAAATGAATATAGTAATTGTCGTTCTATCGATCATATAAGCTTAATATGGCTAATAATATGAGTTAGATTGATAATAATAAGAGTAAGGAGTATACTAATTGTAGTTCTATCGATCATATCTGCATATTATGGTTAATAATATGAGTTAGATTGATAACAGTTAGTGTAATAAGTATAGTAATTGTCGTTCTATCGATCATATAAGCATAATATGGCTAATAATATGAGTTAGATTGATAATAATAAGGGAAATGAATATAGTAATTGTCGTTCTATCGATCATATAAGCTTAATATGGCTAATAATATGAGTTAGATTGATAATAATAAGAGTAATGAGTATACTAATTGTAGTTCTATCGATCATATCTGCATAATATGGTTAATAATATGAGTTGGATTGATAATAATAAGAGTGATAAGTATAGTAAATGTCGTGCTTTCGATCATATCTGCATAATATGGTTAATAATATGAGTTAGATTGATAATAATAAGAGTAATAAGTGTAGTAATTGTCATGCTATCGATCATATCCGCATAATATGGTTAATAATATGAGTTAGATTGATAATAGTGAGTGTAATAAGTATAGTAATTGTCGTTCTATCGATCATATTAGCATAATATGGCTTATAATATGAGTTAGGCTGATAATAATAAGAGTAATGAGTATAGTAATTGTCGTTCTATCGATCATATTTGCATAATGTGGTTAATAATATGAGTTAGATTGATAACAGTGAGTGTAATAAGTATAGTAATTGTCTTTCTATCTATCATATAAGCATAATATGGCTAATAATATGAGTTAGATTGATAATAATAAGAGAAATGAATATAGTAATTGTCGTTCTATCGATCATATAAGCATAATATGGCTAATAATATGAGTTAGATTGATAATAATAAGAGTAAGGAGTATACTAATTGTAGTTCTATCGATCATGTCTGCATAATATGGTTAATAATATGAGTTAGATTGATAACAATAAGAGTAATAAGTATAGTAAATGTCGTGCTATCGATCATATCTGCATAATATGGTTAATAATATGAGTTAGATTGATAATAGTGAGTGTAATAAGTATAGTAATTGTCGTTCTATCGATCATATTAGCATAATATGGATAATAATATGAGTTAGATTGATAATAATAAGAGAAGTGAGTATAGTCATTGTCGTTCAATCGACCATATAAGCATAATATGGCTAATAATATGAGTAAGATTGATAATAATAAGAGAAGTGAGTATAGTCATTGTCGTTCTATCGATCATATAAGCATAATATGGCTAATAATATGAGTAAGATTGATAATAATAAGAGAAGTGAGTATAGTCATTGTCGTTCGATCAATCATATAAGCATAATATGGCTAATGATATGAGTTAGATTGATAACAGTGAGTGTAATAAGTATAGTAATTGTCTTTCTATCGATCATATAAGCATAATATGGCTAATAATATGAGTTAGATTGATAATAATAAGAGAAATGAATATAGTAATTGTCGTTCTATCGATCATATAAGCATAATATGGCTAATAATATGAGTTAGATTGATAATAATAAGAGTAATAAGTATAGTAATTGTCGTTCTATCGATCATATAAGCATAATATGGCTAATAATATGAGTTAGATTGATAATAATAAGAGTAGTGAGTATTCTAATTGTAGTTCTATCGATCATATCTGCATAATATGGTTAATAATATGAGTTAGATTGATAACAATAAGAGTAATAAGTATAGTAAATGTCGTGCTATCGATCATATCTGCATAATATGGTTAATAATATGAGTTAGATTCATAATAGTATTAAGAGTAATAAGTATAGTAATTGTCGTTCTATCGATCATATGTGCATAATATGGTTAATAATATGAGTTACATTGATAACAGTGAGTGTAATGGGTATAGTAATTGTCGTTCTGTCGATCACATAAGCATAATATTGCTAATAATCTGAGTTAGATTGGTAATAGTAAGAGTAATAAGTGTAGTAAATGTCGTGCTATTGATCATACCTGCATAATATGGTTAATAATATGAGTTAGATTCATAATAATAAGAGTAATAAGTATAGTAATTGTCGTTCTATCGATCACATAAGCATAATATGGCTAATAATATCAGTTAGATTGATAACAATGAGAGTAATAAGTCTAGTAATTGTCGTTCTATCGATCATATTAGCATAATATGGTTAATAATATGAGTTAGATTGATAATAGTAAGTGTAATGAGTATAGTAATTGTCCTTCTGTCGATCATATAAGCATAATATGGCTGATAATATGAGTTAGGCCGATAATAATAAGAGTAATGAGTATAGTAATTGTCGTTCTATCGATCATATTTGCATAATATGGTTAATAATATGAGTTAGATTGATAACAGTGAGTGTAATAAGTATAGTAATTGTCGTTCTGTCGATCATATAAGCATAATATTGCTAATAATATGAGTTAGATTGATAATAATGAGAGTAATAAGTATAGTAATTGTCGTTCTATCGATCACATAAGCATAATATGGCTAATAATATGAGTTAGATTGATAATAATAAGAGTAATGAGTATACTAATTGTAGTTCCATCGATCATATCTGCATAATATGGTTAATAATATGAGTTAGATTGATAATAATAAGAGTAATAAGTATAGTAAATGTCGTGCTATAGATCATATCTGCATAATATGGTTAATAATATGAGTTAGATTGATAATAATAAGAGTAGTAAGTGTAGTAAATGTCGTGCTATCGATCATATCTGCATAATATGGTTAATAATATGAGTTAGATTGATAATAGTGAGTGTAATAAGTATAGTAATTGTCGTTCTATCGATCATATTAGCATAATATGGTTAATAATATGAGCTAGATTGATAATAATAAGAGTAATGAGTATAGTAATTGTCGTTCTATCGTTCATATAAGCATAATATGGCTAATAATATGAGTTAGGCTGATAATAATAAGAGTAATCAGTATAGTAATTGTCGTTCTATCGATCATATAAGCATAATATGGTTAATAATATGAGTTAGATTGATAATAGTGAGTGTAATAAGTATAGTAATTGTCGTTATATCGATCATATCTGCATAATATGGCTAATAATATGAGTTAGATTGATAATAATAAGAGTAATGAGTATAGTAATTGTCGTTCTATCGATCATATAAGCATAATATGGCTAATAACATGAGTTAGATTGATAACAATAAGAGTAATGAGTATAGTAATTGTCGTTCTATCGATCATATAAGCATAATATGGCTAATAATATGAGTTAGGCTGATAATAATGAGAGTAATAAGTATAGTAATTGTCGTTCTGTCGATCATATAAGCATAATATGGCTAATAGTATGAGTTAGATTGATAATAATATGGGAAATGAATATAGTAATTGTCGTTCTATCGATCATATAAGCTTAATATGGCTAATAATATGAGTTAGATTGATAATAATAAGAGTAAGGAGTATACTAATTGTAGTTCTATCGATCATATCTGCATAATATGGTTAATAATATGAGTTAGATTGATAACAGTGAGTGTAATAAGTATAGTAATTGTCGTTCTATCGATCATATAAGCATAATATGGCGAATAATATGAGTTAGATTGATAATAATGAGAGAAATGAATATAGTAATTGTCGTTCTATCGATCATATAAGCATAATATGGCTAATAATATGAGTTAGATTGATAATAATAAGAGTAATGAGTATACTAATTGTAGTTCTATCGATCATATCTGCATAATATGGTTAATAATATGAGTTAGATTGATAACAATAAGAGTAATAAGTATAGTAAATGTCGTGCTATCGATCATATCTGCATAATATGGTTAATAATATGAGTTAGATTCATAATAATAAGAGTAATAAGTATAGTAATTGTCGTTCTATCGATCACATAAGCATAATATGGCTAATAATATGAGTTAGATTGATAACAATGAGAGTAATAAGTATAGTAATGGTCGTTCTATCGATCATATGAGCATAATATGGTTAATAATATGAGTTAGATTGATAATAGTAAGTGTAATGAGTATAGTAATTGTCGTTCTGTCGATCATATAAGCATAATATGGCTAATAATATGAGTTGGGCCGATAATAATAAGAGTAATGAGTATAGTAATTGTCGTTCTATCGATCATATTTGCATAATATGGTTAATAATATGAGTTAGGTTGATAACAGTTAGTGTAATAAGTATAGTAATTGTCGTTCTGTCGATCATATAAGCATAATATGGCTAATAATATGAGTTAGATTGATAATAATAAGGGAAATGAATATAGTAATTGTCGTTCTATCAATCATATAAGCTTAATATGGCTAATAATATGAGTTAGATTGATAATAATAAGAGTAAGGAGTATACTAATTGTAGTTCTATCGATCATATCTGCATATTATGGTTAATAATATGAGTTAGATTGATAACAGTTAGTGTAATAAGTATAGTAATTGTCGTTCTATCGATCATATAAGCATAATATGGCTATTAATATGAGTTAGATTGATAATAATAAGGGAAATGAATATAGTAATTGTCGTTCTATCGATCATATAAGCTTAATATGGCTAATAATATGAGTTAGATTGATAATAATAAGAGTAATGAGTATACTAATTGTAGTTCTATCGATCATATCTGCATAATATGGTTAATAATATGAGTTGGATTGATAATAATAAGAGTAATAAGTATAGTAAATGTCGTGCTATCGATCATATCTGCATAATATGGTTAATAATATGAGTTAGATTGATAATAATAAGAGTAATAAGTGTAGTAATTGTCATGCTATCGATCATATCCGCATAATATGGTTAATAATATGAGTTAGATTGATAATAGTGAGTGTAATAGGTATAGTAATTGTCGTTCTATCGATCATATTAGTATAATATGGTTAATAATATGAGTTAGATTGATAATAATAAGAGAAGTGAGTATAGTCATTGTCGTTCGATCGATCATATAAGCATAATATGGCTAATGATATGAGTTAGATTGATAATAATAAGAGTAATGAGTATACTAATTGTAGTTCTATCGATCATATCTGCATAATATGGTTAATAATATGAGTTAGATTGATAACAGTGAGCGTAATAAGTATAGTAATTGTCGTGCTATCGATCATATCTGCATAATATGGTTAATAATATGAGTTAGATTCATAATAATAAGAGTAATAAGTATAGTAATTGTCGTTCTATCGATCACATAAGCATAATATGGCTAATAATATGAGTTAGATTGATAACAATGAGAGTAATAAGTATAGTAATGGTCGTTCTATCGATCATATGAGCATAATATGGTTAATAATATGAGTTAGATTGATAATAGTAAGTGTAATGAGTATAGTAATTGTCGTTCTGTCGATCATATAAGCATAATATGGCTAATAATATGAGTTGGGCCGATAATAATAAGAGTAATGAGTATAGTAATTGTCGTTCTATCGATCATATTTGCATAATATGGTTAATAATATGAGTTAGGTTGATAACAGTTAGTGTAATAAGTATAGTAATTGTCGTTCTGTCGATCATATAAGCATAATATGGCTAATAATATGAGTTAGATTGATAATAATAAGGGAAATGAATATAGTAATTGTCGTTCTATCAATCATATAAGCTTAATATGGCTAATAATATGAGTTAGATTGATAATAATAAGAGTAAGGAGTATACTAATTGTAGTTCTATCGATCATATCTGCATATTATGGTTAATAATATGAGTTAGATTGATAACAGTTAGTGTAATAAGTATAGTAATTGTCGTTCTATCGATCATATAAGCATAATATGGCTATTAATATGAGTTAGATTGATAATAATAAGGGAAATGAATATAGTAATTGTCGTTCTATCGATCATATAAGCTTAATATGGCTAATAATATGAGTTAGATTGATAATAATAAGAGTAATGAGTATACTAATTGTAGTTCTATCGATCATATCTGCATAATATGGTTAATAATATGAGTTGGATTGATAATAATAAGAGTAATAAGTATAGTAAATGTCGTGCTATCGATCATATCTGCATAATATGGTTAATAATATGAGTTAGATTGATAATAATAAGAGTAATAAGTGTAGTAATTGTCATGCTATCGATCATATCCGCATAATATGGTTAATAATATGAGTTAGATTGATAATAGTGAGTGTAATAGGTATAGTAATCGTCGTTCTATCGATCATATTAGTATAATATGGTTAATAATATGAGTTAGATTGATAATAATAAGAGAAGTGAGTATAGTCATTGTCGTTCGATCGATCATATAAGCATAATATGGCTAATGATATGAGTTAGATTGATAATAATAAGAGTAATGAGTATACTAATTGTAGTTCTATCGATCATATCTGCATAATATGGTTAATAATATGAGTTAGATTGATAACAGTGAGCGTAATAAGTATAGTAATTGTCGTTCTGTCGATCACATAAGCATAATATGGCTAATAATCTGAGTTAGATTGATAATAATAAGAGTAATAAGTGTAGTAAATGGCGTGCTATCGATCATATCTGCATAATATGGTTAATAATATGAGTTAGATTCATAATCATAAGAGTAAGTATAGTAATTGTCCTTCTATCGATCACATAAGCATAATATGGCTAATAATATGAGTTAGATTGATAATAATGAGAGTAATAAGTACAGTAATTGTTGTTCTATCGATCATATAAGCATAATATGGCTAATAATATGAGTTGGGCCGATAATAATAAGAGTAATGAGTATAGTAATTGTCGTTCTATCGATCATATTTGCATAATATGGTTAATAATATGAGTTAGATTGATAACAGTTAGTGTAATAAGTATAGTAATTGTCGTTCTGTCGATCATATAAGCATAATATGGCTAATAATATGAGTTAGATTGATAATAATAAGGGAAATGAATATAGTAATTGTCGTTCTATCGATCATATAAGCTTAATATGGCTAATAATATGAGTTAGATTGATAATAATAAGAGTAAGGAGTATACTAATTGTAGTTCTATCGATCATATCTGCATATTATGGTTAATAATATGAGTTAGATTGATAACAGTTAGTGTAATAAGTATAGTAATTGTCGTTCTATCGATCATATAAGCATAATATGGCTAATAATATGAGTTAGATTGATAATAATAAGGGAAATGAATATAGTAATTGTCGTTCTATCGATCATATAAGCTTAATATGGCTAATAATATGAGTTAGATTGATAATAATAAGAGTAATGAGTATACTAATTGTAGTTCTATCGATCATATCTGCATAATATGGTTAATAATATGAGTTGGATTGATAATAATAAGAGTAATAAGTATAGTAAATGTCGTGCTTTCGATCATATCTGCATAATATGGTTAATAATATGAGTTAGATTGATAATAATAAGAGTAATAAGTGTAGTAATTGTCATGCTATCGATCATATCCGCATAATATGGTTAATAATATGAGTTAGATTGATAGTAGTGAGTGTAATAGGTATAGTAATTGTCGTTCTATCGATCATATTAGTATAATATGGTTAATAATATGAGTTAGATTGATAATAATAAGAGAAGTGAGTATAGTCATTGTCGTTCGATCGATCATATAAGCATAATATGGCTAATGATATGAGTTAGATTGATAATAATAAGAGTAATGAGTATACTAATTGTAGTTCTATCGATCATATCTGCATAATATGGTTAATAATATGAGTTAGATTGATAACAGTGAGCGTAATAAGTATAGTAATTGTCGTTCTGTCGATCACATAAGCATAATATGGCTAATAATCTGAGTTAGATTGATAATAATAAGAGTAATAAGTGTAGTAAATGGCGTGCTATCGATCATATCTGCATAATATGGTTAATAATATGAGTTAGATTCATAATAATAAGAGTAATAAGTATAGTAATTGTCCTTCTATCGATCACATAAGCATAATATGGCTAATAATATGAGTTAGATTGATAATAATGAGAGTAATAAGTACAGTAATTGTTGTTCTATCGATCATATAAGCATAATATGGCTAATAATATGAGTTAGATTGATAATAATAAGAGAAATGAGTATAGTAATTGTCTTTCTATCGATCATATCTGCATAATATGGTTAATAATATGAGTTAGATTGATAATAGGGAGTGTAATAAGTATAGTAATTGTCGTTCTATCGATCATATTAGCATAATATGGCTTATAATATGAGTTAGGCTGATAATAATAAGAGTAATGAGTATAGTAATTGTCGTTCTATCGATCATATTTGCATAATGTGGTTAATAATATGAGTTAGATTGATAACAGTGAGTGTAATAAGTATAGTAATTGTCTTTCTATCTATCATATAAGCATAATATGGCTAATAATATGAGTTAGATTGATAACAATAAGAGTAATAAGTATAGTAAATGTCGTGCTATCGATCATATCTGCATAATATGGTTAATAATATGAGTTAGATTGATAATAGTGAGTGTAATAAGTATAGTAATTGTCGTTCTATCGATCATATTAGCATAATATGGATAATAATATGAGTTAGATTGATAATAATGAGAGAAGTGAGTATAGTCATTGTCGTTCTATCGATCATATAAGCATAATATGGCTAATAATATGAGTAAGATTGATAATAATAAGAGAAGTGAGTATAGTCATTGTCGTTCGAACAATCATATAAGCATAATATGGCTAATGATATGAGTTAGATTGATAACAGTGAGTGTAATAAGTATAGTAATTGTCTTTCTATCGATCATATAAGCATAATATGGCTAATAATATGAGTTAGATTGATAATAATAAGAGAAATGAATATAGTAATTGTCGTTCTATCGATCATATAAGCATAATATGGCTAATAATATGAGTTAGATTGATAATAATAAGAGTAATAAGTATAGTAATTGTCGTTCTATCGATCATATTAGCATAATATGGCTTATAATATGAGTTAGGCTGATAATAATAAGAGTAATGAGTATAGTAATTGTCGTTCTATCGATCATATTTGCATAATGTGGTTAATAATATGAGTTAGATTGATAATAATAAGAGTAAGGAGTATACTAATTGTAGTTCTATCGATCATGTCTGCATAATATGGTTAATAATATGAGTTAGATTGATAACAATAAGAGTAATAAGTGTAGTAAATGGCGTGCTATCGATCATATCTGCATAATATGGTTAATAATATGAGTTAGATTCATAATAATAAGAGTAATAAGTATAGTAATTGTCCTTCTATCGATCACATAAGCATAATATGGCTAATAATATGAGTTAGATTGATAATAATGAGAGTAATAAGTACAGTAATTGTTGTTCTATCGATCATATAAGCATAATATGGCTAATAATATGAGTTAGATTGATAATAATAAGAGAAATGAGTATAGTAATTGTCTTTCTATCGATCATATCTGCATATTATGGTTAATAATATGAGTGAGATTGATAACAGTTAGTGTAATAAGTATAGTAATTGTCGTTCTATCGATCATATAAGCATAATATGGCTAATAATATGAGTTAGATTGATAATAATAAGGGAAATGAATATAGTAATTGTCGTTCTATCGATCATATAAGCTTAATATGGCTAATAATATGAGTTAGATTGATAATAATAAGAGTAATGAGTATACTAATTGTAGTTCTATCGATCATATCTGCATAATATGGTTAATAATATGAGTTAGATTGATAATAGTGAGTGTAATAAGTATAGTAATTGTCGTTCTATCGATCATATTAGCATAATATGGCTTATAATATGAGTTAGGCTGATAATAATAAGAGTAATGAGTATAGTAATTGTCGTTCTATCGATCATATTTGCATAATGTGGTTAATAATATGAGTTAGATTGATAACAGTGAGTGTAATAAGTATAGTAATTGTCTTTCTATCGATCATATAAGCATAATATGGCTAATAATATGAGTTAGATTGATAATAATAAGAGAAATGAATATAGTAATTGTCGTTCTATCGATCATATAAGCATAATATGGCTAATAATATGAGTTAGATTGATAATAATAAGAGTAAGGAGTATACTAATTGTAGTTCTATCGATCATGTCTGCATAATATGGTTAATAATATGAGTTAGATTGATAACAATAAGAGTAATAAGTATAGTAAATGTCGTGCTATCGATCATATGTGCATAATATGGTTAATAATATGAGTTAGATTGATAATAGTGAGTGTAATAAGTATAGTAATTGTCGTTCTGTCGATCACATAAGCATAATATGACTAATAATCTGAGTTAGATTGATAATAATAAGAGTAATAAGTGTAGTAAATGGCGTGCTATCGATCATACCTGCATAATATGGTTAATAATATGAGTTAGATTCATAATAATAAGAGTAATAAGTATAGTAATTGTCCTTCTATCGATCACATAAGCATAATATGGCTAATAATATGAATTAGATTGAAAATAATGAGAGTAAGAAGTATAGTAATTGTCGTTCTATCGATCATATTAGCATAATATGGCTAATAATATGAGTTAGGCTGATAATAATGAGAGTAATAAGTATAGTAATTGTCGTTCTGTCGATCATATAAGCATAATATGGCTAATAATATGAGTTAGATTGATAATAATAAGAGTAAGGAGTATACTAATTGTAGTTCTATCGATCATATCTGCATAATATTGTTAATAATATGAGTTAGATTGATAACAATAAGAGTAATAAGTACAGTAAATGTCGTGCTATCCATCATATCTGCATAATATGGTTAATAATATGAGTTAGATTGATAATAGTGAGTGTAATAAGTATAGTAATTGTCGTTATATCGATCATATCTGCATAATATGGTTAATAATATGAGTTAGATTGATAATAGTGAGTGTAATAAGTATAGTAATTGTCGTTCTATCGATCATATCTGCATAATATTGTTAATAATATGAGTTAATTGATAACAATAAGAGTAATAAGTACAGTAAATGTCGTGCTATCCATCATATCTGCATAATATGGTTAATAATATGAGTTAGATTGATAATAGTGAGTGTAATAAGTATAGTAATTGTCGTTCTATCGATCATATTAGCATAATATGGCTTATAATATGAGTTAGGCTGATAATAATAAGAGTAATGAGTATAGTAATTGTCGTTCTATCGATCATATTTGCATAATGTGGTTAATAATATGAGTTAGATTGATAATAATAAGAGTAAGGAGTATACTAATTGTAGTTCTATCGATCATGTCTGCATAATATGGTTAATAATATGAGTTAGATTGATAACAATAAGAGTAATAAGTGTAGTAAATGGCGTGCTATCGATCATATCTGCATAATATGGTTAATAATATGAGTTAGATTCATAATAATAAGAGTAATAAGTATAGTAATTGTCCTTCTATCGATCACATAAGCATAATATGGCTAATAATATGAGTTAGATTGATAATAATGAGAGTAATAAGTACAGTAATTGTTGTTCTATCGATCATATAAGCATAATATGGCTAATAATATGAGTTAGATTGATAATAATAAGAGAAATGAGTATAGTAATTGTCTTTCTATCGATCATATCTGCATATTATGGTTAATAATATGAGTGAGATTGATAACAGTTAGTGTAATAAGTATAGTAATTGTCGTTCTATCGATCATATAAGCATAATATGGCTAATAATATGAGTTAGATTGATAATAATAAGGGAAATGAATATAGTAATTGTCGTTCTATCGATCATATAAGCTTAATATGGCTAATAATATGAGTTAGATTGATAATAATAAGAGTAATGAGTATACTAATTGTAGTTCTATCGATCATATCTGCATAATATGGTTAATAATATGAGTTAGATTGATAATAGTGAGTGTAATAAGTATAGTAATTGTCGTTCTATCGATCATATTAGCATAATATGGCTTATAATATGAGTTAGGCTGATAATAATAAGAGTAATGAGTATAGTAATTGTCGTTCTATCGATCATATTTGCATAATGTGGTTAATAATATGAGTTAGATTGATAACAGTGAGTGTAATAAGTATAGTAATTGTCTTTCTATCGATCATATAAGCATAATATGGCTAATAATATGAGTTAGATTGATAATAATAAGAGAAATGAATATAGTAATTGTCGTTCTATCGATCATATAAGCATAATATGGCTAATAATATGAGTTAGATTGATAATAATAAGAGTAAGGAGTATACTAATTGTAGTTCTATCGATCATGTCTGCATAATATGGTTAATAATATGAGTTAGATTGATAACAATAAGAGTAATAAGTATAGTAAATGTCGTGCTATCGATCATATGTGCATAATATGGTTAATAATATGAGTTAGATTGATAATAGTGAGTGTAATAAGTATAGTAATTGTCGTTCTGTCGATCACATAAGCATAATATGACTAATAATCTGAGTTAGATTGATAATAATAAGAGTAATAAGTGTAGTAAATGGCGTGCTATCGATCATACCTGCATAATATGGTTAATAATATGAGTTAGATTCATAATAATAAGAGTAATAAGTATAGTAATTGTCCTTCTATCGATCACATAAGCATAATATGGCTAATAATATGAATTAGATTGAAAATAATGAGAGTAAGAAGTATAGTAATTGTCGTTCTATCGATCATATTAGCATAATATGGCTAATAATATGAGTTAGGCTGATAATAATGAGAGTAATAAGTATAGTAATTGTCGTTCTGTCGATCATATAAGCATAATATGGCTAATAATATGAGTTAGATTGATAATAATAAGAGTAAGGAGTATACTAATTGTAGTTCTATCGATCATATCTGCATAATATTGTTAATAATATGAGTTAGATTGATAACAATAAGAGTAATAAGTACAGTAAATGTCGTGCTATCCATCATATCTGCATAATATGGTTAATAATATGAGTTAGATTGATAATAGTGAGTGTAATAAGTATAGTAATTGTCGTTATATCGATCATATCTGCATAATATGGTTAATAATATGAGTTAGATTGATAATAGTGAGTGTAATAAGTATAGTAATTGTCGTTCTATCGATCATATCTGCATAATATTGTTAATAATATGAGTTAGATTGATAACAATAAGAGTAATAAGTACAGTAAATGTCGTGCTATCCATCATATCTGCATAATATGGTTAATAATATGAGTTAGATTGATAATAGTGAGTGTAATAAGTATAGTAATTGTCGTTATATCGATCATATCTGCATAATATGGTTAATAATATGAGTTAGATTGATAATAGTGAGTGTAATAAGTATAGTAATTGTCGTTCTATCGATCATATTAGCATGATATGGTTAATAACATGAGTTAGATTGATAATAATAAGTGTAATGAGTACAGTAATTGTCGTTCTATCGATCATATAAGCATAATATGGCTAATAATATGAGTTAGATTGATAATAATAAGAGTAATTAGTATAGTAATTGTCGTCTATCGATCATATAAGCATAATATGGCTGATAATATGAGTTAGGCTGATAATAATGAGAGTAATAAGTATAGTAATAGTCGTTCTGTCGATCATATAAGCATAATATGGCTAATAATATGAGTTAGATTGATAATAATGAGAGAAATGAGTATAGTAATTGTCTTTCTATCGATCATATCTGCATAATATGGTTAATAATATGAGTTAGATTGATAATAGTGAGTGTAATAAGTATAGTAATTGTCGTTCTATCGATCATATTAGCATAATATGGCTTATAATATGAGTTAGGCTGATAATAATAAGAGTAATGAGTATAGTAATTGTCGTTCTATCGATCATATTTGCATAATGTGGTTAATAATATGAGTTAGATTGATAACAGTGAGTGTAATAAGTATAGTAATTGTCTTTCTATCGATCATATAAGCATAATATGGCTAATAATATGAGTTAGATTGATAATAATAAGAGAAATGAATATAGTAATTGTCGTTCTATCGATCATATAAGCATAATATGGCTAATAATATGAGTTAGATTGATAATAATAAGAGTAAGGAGTATACTAATTGTAGTTCTATCGATCATGTCTGCATAATATGGTTAATAATATGAGTTAGATTGATAACAATAAGAGTAATAAGTATAGTAAATGTCGTGCTATCGATCATATCTGCATAATATGGTTAATAATATGAGTTAGATTGATAATAGTGAGTGTAATAAGTATAGTAATTGTCGTTCTGTCGATCACATAAGCATAATATGACTAATAATCTGAGTTAGATTGATAATAATAAGAGTAATAAGTGTAGTAAATGGCGTGCTATCGATCATACCTGCATAATATGGTTAATAATATGAGTTAGATTCATAATAATAAGAGTAATAAGTATAGTAATTGTCCTTCTATCGATCACATAAGCATAATATGGCTAATAATATGAATTAGATTTATAATAATGAGAGTAAGAAGTATAGTAATTGTCGTTCTATCGATCATATTAGCATAATATGGCTAATAATATGAGTTAGGCTGATAATAATGAGAGTAATAAGTATAGTAATTGTCGTTCTGTCGATCATATAAGCATAATATGGCTAATAATATGAATTAGATTGATAATAATAAGAGAAATGAATATAGTAATTGTCGTTCTATCGATCATATAAGCATAATATGGCTAATAATATGAGTTAGATTGATAATAATAAGAGTAAGGAGTATACTAATTGTAGTTCTATCGATCATATCTGCGTAATATGGTTAATAATATGAGTTACATTGATAACAGTGAGTGTAATAAGTATAGTAATTGTCGTTCTATCGATCCTATAAGCATAATATGGCTAATAATATGAGTTAGATTGATAATAATAAGAGAAGTGAGTATAGCCATTGTCGTTCGATCGATCATATAAGCATAATATGGCTAATGATATGAGTTAGATTGATAATAATAAGAGTAATGAATATACTAATTGTCGTTCTATCGATCATATAAGCATAATATGGCTAATAATATGAGTTAGATTGATAATAATAAGAGTAAGGAGTATACTAATTGTAGTTCTATCGATCATATCTGCATAATATTGTTAATAATATGAGTTAGATTGATAACAATAAGAGTAATAAGTACAGTAAATGTCGTGCTATCCATCATATCTGCATAATATGGTTAATAATATGAGTTAGATTGATAATAGTGAGTGTAATAAGTATAGTAATTGTCGTTATATCGATCATATCTGCATAATATGGTTAATAATATGAGTTAGATTGATAATAGTGAGTGTAATAAGTATAGTAATTGTCGTTCTATCGATCATATCTGCATAATATTGTTAATAATATGAGTTAGATTGATAACAATAAGAGTAATAAGTACAGTAAATGTCGTGCTATCCATCATATCTGCATAATATGGTTAATAATATGAGTTAGATTGATAATAGTGAGTGTAATAAGTATAGTAATTGTCGTTATATCGATCGTATCTGCATAATATGGTTAATAATATGAGTTAGATTGATAATAGTGAGTGTAATAAGTATAGTAATTGTCGTTCTATCGATCATATTAGCATGATATGGTTAATAACATGAGTTAGATTGATAATAATAAGTGTAATGAGTACAGTAATTGTCGTTCTATCGATCATATAAGCATAATATGGCTAATAATATGAGTTAGATTGATAATAATAAGAGTAATTAGTATAGTAATTGTCGTCTATCGATCATATAAGCATAATATGGCTGATAATATGAGTTAGGCTGATAATAATGAGAGTAATAAGTATAGTAATAGTCGTTCTGTCGATCATATAAGCATAATATGGCTAATAATATGAGTTAGACTGATAATAATGAGAGAAATGAGTATAGTAATTGTCTTTCTATCTATCATATCTGCATAATATGGTTAATAATATGAGTTAGATTGATAATAGTGAGTGTAATAAGTATAGTAATTGTCGTTCTATCGATCATATTAGCATAATATGGCTTATAATATGAGTTAGGCTGATAATAATAAGAGTAATGAGTATAGTAATTGTCGTTCTATCGATCATATTTGCATAATGTGGTTAATAATATGAGTTAGATTGATAACAGTTAGTGTAATAAGTATAGTAATTGTCTTTCTATCGATCATATAAGCATAATATGGCTAATAATATGAGTTAGATTGATAATAATAAGAGAAATGAATATAGTAATTGTCGTTCTATCGATCATATAAGCATAATATGGCTAATAATATGAGTTAGATTGATAATAATAAGAGTAAGGAGTATACTAATTGTAGTTCTATCGATCATGTCTGCATAATATGGTTAATAATATGAGTTAGATTGATAACAATAAGAGTAATAAGTATAGTAAATGTCGTGCTATCGATCATATCTGCATAATATGGTTAATAATATGAGTTAGATTGATAATAGTAAGTGTAATAAGTATAGTAATTGTCGTTCTGTCGATCACATAAGCATAATATGACTAATAATCTGAGTTAGATTGATAATAATAAGAGTAATAAGTGTAGTAAATGGCGTGCTATCGATCATACCTGCATAATATGGTTAATAATATGAGTTAGATTCATAATAATAAGAGTAATAAGTATAGTAATTGTCCTTCTATCGATCACATAAGCATAATATGGCTAATAATATGAATTAGATTGATAATAATGAGAGTAAGAAGTATAGTAATTGTCGTTCTATCGATCATATTAGCATAATATGGCTAATAATATGAGTTAGGCTGATAATAATGAGAGTAATAAGTATAGTAATTGTCGTTCTGTCGATCATATAAGCATAATATGGCTAATAATATGAATTAGATTGATAATAATAAGAGAAATGAATATAGTAATTGTCGTTCTATCGATCATATAAGCATAATATGGCTAATAATATGAGTTAGATTGATAATAATAAGAGTAAGGAGTATACTAATTGTAGTTCTATCGATCATATCTGCGTAATATGGTTAATAATATGAGTTACATTGATAACAGTGAGTGTAATAAGTATAGTAATTGTCGTTCTATCGATCCTATAAGCATAATATGGCTAATAATATGAGTTAGATTGATAATAATAAGAGTAAGGAGTATACTAATTGTAGTTCTATCGATCATGTCTGCATAATATGGTTAATAATATGAGTTAGATTGATAACAATAAGAGTAATAAGTATAGTAAATGTCGTGCTATCGATCATATCTGCATAATATGGTTAATAATATGAGTTAGATTGATAATAGTGAGTGTAATAAGTATAGTAATTGTCGTTCTGTCGATCACATAAGCATAATATGACTAATAATCTGAGTTAGATTGATAATAATAAGAGTAATAAGTGTAGTAAATGGCGTGCTATCGATCATACCTGCATAATATGGTTAATAATATGAGTTAGATTCATAATAATAAGAGTAATAAGTATAGTAATTGTCCTTCTATCGATCACATAAGCATAATATGGCTAATAATATGAATTAGATTGATAATAATGAGAGTAAGAAGTATAGTAATTGTCGTTCTATCGATCATATTAGCATAATATGGCTAATAATATGAGTTAGGCTGATAATAATGAGAGTAATAAGTATAGTAATTGTCGTTCTGTCGATCATATAAGCATAATATGGCTAATAATATGAATTAGATTGATAATAATAAGAGAAATGAATATAGTAATTGTCGTTCTATCGATCATATAAGCATAATATGGCTAATAATATGAGTTAGATTGATAATAATAAGAGTAAGGAGTATACTAATTGTAGTTCTATCGATCATATCTGCGTAATATGGTTAATAATATGAGTTACATTGATAACAGTGAGTGTAATAAGTATAGTAATTGTCGTTCTATCGATCCTATAAGCATAATATGGCTAATAATATGAGTTAGATTGATAATAATAAGAGTAAGGAGTATACTAATTGTAGTTCTATCGATCATGTCTGCATAATATGGTTAATAATATGAGTTAGATTGATAACAATAAGAGTAATAAGTATAGTAAATGTCGTGCTATCGATCATATCTGCATAATATGGTTAATAATATGAGTTAGATTGATAATAGTGAGTGTAATAAGTATAGTAATTGTCGTTCTGTCGATCACATAAGCATAATATGACTAATAATCTGAGTTAGATTGATAATAATAAGAGTAATAAGTGTAGTAAATGGCGTGCTATCGATCATACCTGCATAATGTGGTTAATAATATGAGTTAGATTCATAATAATAAGAGTAATAAGTATAGTAATTGTCCTTCTATCGATCACATAAGCATAATATGGCTAATAATATGAATTAGATTGATAATAATGAGAGTAAGAAGTATAGTAATTGTCGTTCTATCGATCATATTAGCATAATATGGCTAATAATATGAGTTAGGCTGATAATAATGAGAGTAATAAGTATAGTAATTGTCGTTCTGTCGATCATATAAGCATAATATGGCTAATAATATGAATTAGATTGATAATAATAAGAGAAATGAATATAGTAATTGTCGTTCTATCGATCATATAAGCATAATATGGCTAATAATATGAGTTAGATTGATAATAATAAGAGTAAGGAGTATACTAATTGTAGTTCTATCGATCATATCTGCGTAATATGGTTAATAATATGAGTTACATTGATAACAGTGAGTGTAATAAGTATAGTAATTGTCGTTCTATCGATCCTATAAGCATAATATGGCTAATAATATGAGTTAGATTGATAATAATAAGAGAAGTGAGTATAGCCATTGTCGTTCGATCGATCATATAAGCATAATATGGCTAATGATATGAGTTAGATTGATAATAATAAGAGTAATGAATATACTAATTGTCGTTCAATCGATCATATAAGCATAATATGGCTAATAATATGAGTTAGATTGATAACAATAAGAGTAATAAGTACAGTAAATGTCGTGCTATCCATCATATCTGCATAATATGGTTAATAATATGAGTTAGATTGATAATAGTGAGTGTAATAAGTATAGTAATTGTCGTTCTATCGATCATATCTGCATAATATTGTTAATAATATGAGTTAGATTGATAACAATAAGAGTAATAAGTACAGTAAATGTCGTGCTATCCATCATATCTGCATAATATGGTTAATAATATGAGTTAGATTGATAATAGTGAGTGTAATAAGTATAGTAATTGTCGTTATATCGATCATATCTGCATAATATGGTTAATAATATGAGTTAGATTGATAATAGTGAGTGTAATAAGTATAGTAATTGTCGTTCTATCGATCATATTAGCATGATATGGTTAATAACATGAGTTAGATTGATAATAATAAGTGTAATGAGTACAGTAATTGTCGTTCTATCGATCATATAAGCATAATATGGCTAATAATATGAGTTAGATTGATAATAATAAGAGTAATTAGTATAGTAATTGTCGTCTATCGATCATATAAGCATAATATGGTTAATAATATGAGTTAGGCTGATAATAATGAGAGTAATAAGTATAGTAATAGTCGTTCTGTCGATCATATAAGCATAATATGGCTAATAATATGAGTTAGATTGATAACAATAAGGGAAATGAATATAGTAATTGTCGTTCTATCGATCATATAAGCTTAATATGGCTAATAATATGAGTTAGATTGATAATAATAAGAGTAATGAGTATACTAATTGTAGTTCTATCGATCATATCTGCATAATATGGTTAATAATATGAGTTAGATTGATAATAATAAGAGTAATAAGTATAGTAAATGTCGTGCTATCGATCATATCTGCATAATATGGTTAATAATATGAGTTAGATTGATAATAATAAGAGTAATAAGTGTAGTAATTGTCATGCTATCGATCATATCCGCATACTATGGTTAATAATATGAGTTAGATTGATAATAGTGAGTGTAATAGGTATAGTAATTGTCGTTCTATCGATCATATTAGTATAATATGGTTAATAATATGAGTTAGATTGATAATAATAAGAGAAGTGAGTATAGTCATTGTCGTTCGATCGATCATATAAGCATAATATGGCTAATGATATGAGTTAGATTGATAATAATAAGAGTAATGAGTATACTAATTGTAGTTCTATCGATCATATCTGCATAATATGGTTAATAATATGAGTTAGATTGATAACAGTGAGCGTAATGAGTATAGTAATTGTCGTTCTGTCGATCACATAAGCATAATATGGCTAATAATCTGAGTTAGATTGATAATAATAAGAGTAATAAGTGTAGTAAATGGCGTGCTATCGATCATATCTGCATAATATGGTTAATAATATGAGTTAGATTGATAACAGTGAGCGTAATGAGTATAGTAATTGTCGTTCTGTCGATCACATAAGCATAATATGGCTAATAATCTGAGTTAGATTGATAATAATAAGAGTAATAAGTGTAGTAAATGGCGTGCTATCGATCATATCTGCATAATATGGTTAATAATATGAGTTAGATTCATAATAATAAGAGTAATAAGTATAGTAATTGTCCTTCTATCGATCACATAAGCATAATATGGCTAATAATATGAGTTAGATTGATAATAATGAGAGTAATAAGTACAGTAGTTGTCGTTCTATCGATCATATAAGCATAATATGGCTAATAATATGAGTTAGATTGATAATAATAAGAGAAATGAGTATAGTAATTGTCTTTCTATCGATCATATCTGCATAATATGGTTAATAATATGAGTTAGATTGATAATAGTGAGTGTAATAAGTATAGTAATTGTCGTTCTATCGATCATATTAGCATAATATGGCTTATAATATGAGTTAGAGTGATAATAATAAGAGTAATAAGTGTAGTAAATGGCGTGCTATCGATCATATCCGCATAATATGGTTAAATATATGAGTTAGATTCATAATAATAAGAGTAATAAGTATAGTAATTGTCCTTCTATCGATCACATAAGCATAATATGGCTAATGATATGAGTTAGATTGATAATAATAAGAGTAATAGGTATAGTAATTATCGTTCTACCGATCATATAAGCATAATATGGCTAATAATATGAGTTAGATTGATAATAATAAGAGTAATAAGTATAGTAATTGTCGTTCTATCGATCATATAAGCATAATATGGCTAATAATATGAGTTAGATTGATAATAATAAGAGTAATGAGTATACTAATTGTAGTTCTATCGATCATATCTGCATAATATGGTTAATAATATTAGTTAGATTGATAACAATAAGAGTAATAAGTATAGTAAATGTCGTGCTATCGATCATATCTGCATAATATGGTTAATAATATGAGTTAGATTCATAATAATGAGAGTAATAAGTATAGTAATTGTCGTTCTATCGATGACATAAGCATAATATGGCTAATAATATGAGTTAGATTGATAATAATAAGGGAAATGAATATAGTAATTGTCGTTCTATCGATCATATAAGCTTAATATGGCTCATAATATGAGTTAGATTGATAATAATAAGAGTAAGGAGTATACTAATTGTAGTTCTATCGATCATATCTGCATATTATGGTTAATAATATGAGTTAGATTGATAATAATAAGAGTAATAAGTATAGTAAATGTCGTGCTATCGATCATATCTGCATAATATGGTTAATAATATGAGTTAGATTGATAATAATAAGAGTAATAAGTGTAGTAATTGTCATGCTATCGATCATATCCGCATAATATGGTTAATAATATGAGTTAGATTGATAATAGTGAGTGTAATAGGTATAGTAATTGTCGTTCTATCGATCATATTAGTATAATATGGTTAATAATATGAGTTAGATTGATAATAATAAGAGAAGTGAGTATAGTCATTGTCGTTCGATCGATCATATAAGCATAATATGGCTAATGATATGAGTTAGATTGATAATAATAAGAGTAATGAGTATACTAATTGTAGTTCTATCGATCATATCTGCATATTAGGGTTAATAATATGAGTTAGATTGATAACAGTTAGTGTAATAAGTATAGTAATTGTCGTTCTATCGATCATATAAGCATAATATGGCTAATAATATGAGTTAGATTGATAATAATAAGGGAAATGAATATAGTAATTGTCGTCCTATCGATCATATAAGCTTAATATGGCTAATAATATGAGTTAGATTGATAATAATAAGAGTAATGAGTATACTAATTGTAGTTCTATCGATCATATCTGCATAATATGGTTAATAATATGAGTTGGATTGATAATAATAAGAGTAATAATTATAGTAAATGTCGTGCTATCGATCATATCTGCATAATATGGTTAATAATATGAGTTAGATTGATAATAATAAGAGTAGTAAGTGTAGTAAATGTCGTGTAATCGATCAAATCTGCATAATATGGTTAATAATATGAGTTAGATTGATAATAGTGTGTGTAATAAGTATAGTAATTGTCGTTCTATCGATCACATAAGCATAATATGGCTAATAATATGAGTTAGGTTGATAACAATGAGAGTAATAAGTATAGTAATTGTCGTTCTATCGATCATATTAGCATAATATGGTTAATAATATGTGTTAAATTGATAATAGTGAGTGTAATGAATATAGTAATTGTCGTTCTGTCGATCATATAAGCATAATATGGCTAATAATATGAGTTAGATTGATAATAATAAGAGTAATGAGTATACTAATTGTAGTTCTATCGATCATATCTGCATAATATGGTTAATAATATGAGTTAGGCTGATAATAATGAGAGTAATAAGTACAGTAAATGTCGTGCTATCCATCATATCTGCATAATATGGTTAATAATATGAGTTAGATTGATAATAGTGACTGTAATAAGTATAGTAATTGTCGTTCTATCGATCATATCTGCATAATATTGTTAATAATATGAGTTAGATTGATAACAATAAGAGTAATAAGTACAGTAAATGTCGTGCTATCCATCATATCTGCATAATATGGTTAATAATATGAGTTAGATTGATAATAGTGAGTGTAATAAGTATAGTAATTGTCGTTATATCGATCATATCTGCATAATATGGTTAATAATATGAGTTAGATTGATAATAGTGAGTGTAATAAGTATAGTAATTGTCGTTCTATCGATCATATTAGCATGATATGGTTAATAACATGAGTTAGATTGATAATAATAAGTGTAATGAGTACAGTAATTGTCGTTCTATCGATCATATAAGCATAATATGGCTAATAATATGAGTTAGATTGATAATAATAAGAGTAATTAGTATAGTAATTGTCGTCTATCGATCATATAAGCATAATATGGTTAATAATATGAGTTAGGCTGATAATAATGAGAGTAATAAGTATAGTAATAGTCGTTCTGTCGATCATATAAGCATAATATGGCTAATAATATGAGTTAGATTGATAACAATAAGGGAAATGAATATAGTAATTGTCGTTCTATCGATCATATAAGCTTAATATGGCTAATAATATGAGTTAGATTGATAATAATAAGAGTAATGAGTATACTAATTGTAGTTCTATCGATCATATCTGCATAATATGGTTAATAATATGAGTTAGATTGATAATAATAAGAGTAATAAGTATAGTAAATGTCGTGCTATCGATCATATCTGCATAATATGGTTAATAATATGAGTTAGATTGATAATAATAAGAGTAATAAGTGTAGTAATTGTCATGCTATCGATCATATCCGCATACTATGGTTAATAATATGAGTTAGATTGATAATAGTGAGTGTAATAGGTATAGTAATTGTCGTTCTATCGATCATATTAGTATAATATGGTTAATAATATGAGTTAGATTGATAATAATAAGAGAAGTGAGTATAGTCATTGTCGTTCGATCGATCATATAAGCATAATATGGCTAATGATATGAGTTAGATTGATAATAATAAGAGTAATGAGTATACTAATTGTAGTTCTATCGATCATATCTGCATAATATGGTTAATAATATGAGTTAGATTGATAACAGTGAGCGTAATGAGTATAGTAATTGTCGTTCTGTCGATCACATAAGCATAATATGGCTAATAATCTGAGTTAGATTGATAATAATAAGAGTAATAAGTGTAGTAAATGGCGTGCTATCGATCATATCTGCATAATATGGTTAATAATATGAGTTAGATTGATAACAGTGAGCGTAATGAGTATAGTAATTGTCGTTCTGTCGATCACATAAGCATAATATGGCTAATAATCTGAGTTAGATTGATAATAATAAGAGTAATAAGTGTAGTAAATGGCGTGCTATCGATCATATCTGCATAATATGGTTAATAATATGAGTTAGATTCATAATAATAAGAGTAATAAGTATAGTAATTGTCCTTCTATCGATCACATAAGCATAATATGGCTAATAATATGAGTTAGATTGATAATAATGAGAGTAATAAGTACAGTAGTTGTCGTTCTATCGATCATATAAGCATAATATGGCTAATAATATGAGTTAGATTGATAATAATAAGAGAAATGAGTATAGTAATTGTCTTTCTATCGATCATATCTGCATAATATGGTTAATAATATGAGTTAGATTGATAATAGTGAGTGTAATAAGTATAGTAATTGTCGTTCTATCGATCATATTAGCATAATATGGCTTATAATATGAGTTAGAGTGATAATAATAAGAGTAATAAGTGTAGTAAATGGCGTGCTATCGATCATATCCGCATAATATGGTTAAATATATGAGTTAGATTCATAATAATAAGAGTAATAAGTATAGTAATTGTCCTTCTATCGATCACATAAGCATAATATGGCTAATGATATGAGTTAGATTGATAATAATAAGAGTAATAGGTATAGTAATTATCGTTCTACCGATCATATAAGCATAATATGGCTAATAATATGAGTTAGATTGATAATAATAAGAGTAATAAGTATAGTAATTGTCGTTCTATCGATCATATAAGCATAATATGGCTAATAATATGAGTTAGATTGATAATAATAAGAGTAATGAGTATACTAATTGTAGTTCTATCGATCATATCTGCATAATATGGTTAATAATATTAGTTAGATTGATAACAATAAGAGTAATAAGTATAGTAAATGTCGTGCTATCGATCATATCTGCATAATATGGTTAATAATATGAGTTAGATTCATAATAATGAGAGTAATAAGTATAGTAATTGTCGTTCTATCGATGACATAAGCATAATATGGCTAATAATATGAGTTAGATTGATAACAATGAGAGTAATAAGTATAGTAATGGTCGTTCTATCGATCATATGAGCATAATAATGTTAATGATATGAGTTAGATTGATAATAGTAAGTGTAATGAGTATAGTAATTGTCGTTCTGTCGATCATATAAGCATAATATGGCTAATAATATGAGTTGGGCCGATAATAATAAGAGTAATGAGTATAGTAATTGTCGTTCTATCGATCATATTTGCATAATATGGTTAATAATATGAGTTAGATTGATAACAGTGAGTGTAATAAGTATAGTAATTGTCGTTCTGTCGATCATATAAGCATAATATGGCTAATAATATGAGTTAGATTGATAATAATAAGGGAAATGAATATAGTAATTGTCGTTCTATCGATCATATAAGCTTAATATGGCTCATAATATGAGTTAGATTGATAATAATAAGAGTAAGGAGTATACTAATTGTAGTTCTATCGATCATATCTGCATATTATGGTTAATAATATGAGTTAGATTGATAATAATAAGAGTAATAAGTATAGTAAATGTCGTGCTATCGATCATATCTGCATAATATGGTTAATAATATGAGTTAGATTGATAATAATAAGAGTAATAAGTGTAGTAATTGTCATGCTATCGATCATATCCGCATAATATGGTTAATAATATGAGTTAGATTGATAATAGTGAGTGTAATAGGTATAGTAATTGTCGTTCTATCGATCATATTAGTATAATATGGTTAATAATATGAGTTAGATTGATAATAATAAGAGAAGTGAGTATAGTCATTGTCGTTCGATCGATCATATAAGCATAATATGGCTAATGATATGAGTTAGATTGATAATAATAAGAGTAATGAGTATACTAATTGTAGTTCTATCGATCATATCTGCATATTATGGTTAATAATATGAGTTAGATTGATAACAGTTAGTGTAATAAGTATAGTAATTGTCGTTCTATCGATCATATAAGCATAATATGGTTAATAATATGAGTTAGATTGATAATAGTGAGTGTAATAAGTATAGTAATTGTCGTTCTATCGATCATATTAGCATAATATGGCTTATAATATGAGTTAGGCTGATAATAATAAGAGTAATGAGTATACTAATTGTAGTTCTATCGATCATGTCTGCATAATATGGTTAATAATATGAGTTAGATTGATAACAATAAGAGTAATAAGTATAGTTATTGTCGTTCTATCGATCATATTAGCATAATATGGCTAATAATATGAGTTAGATTGATAATAATAAGAGAAGTGAGTATAGTCATTGTCGTTCGATCGATCATATAAGCATAATATGTCTAATAATATGAGTAAGATTGATAATAATAAGAGAAGTGAGTATAGTCATTGTCGTTCGATCGATCATATAAGCATAATATGGCTAATAATATGAGTAAGATTGATAATAATAAGAGAAGTGAGTATAGTCATTGTCGTTCGATCAATCATATAAGCATAATATGGCTAATGATATGAGTTAGATTGATAATAATAAGAGTAATGAGTATACTAATTGTAGTTCTATCGATCATATCTGCATAATATGGTTAATAATATGAGTTAGATTGATAACAGTAAGAGTAATAAGTACAGTAAATGTCGTGCTATCGATCATATCTGCATAATATGGTTAATACTATGAGTTAGATTCATAATAATAAGAGTAATAAGTATAGTAATTGTCGTTCTATCGATCATATGTGCATAATATGGTTAATAATATGAGTTAGATTGATAACAGTGAGCGTAATAAGTATAGTAATTGTCGTTCTGTCGATCACATAAGCATAATATGGCTAATAATCTGAGTTAGATTGATAATAATAAGAGTAATAAGTGTAGTAAATAGCGTGCTATCGATCATATCTGCATAATATGGTTAATAATATGAGTTAGATTCATAATAATAAGACTAATAAGTATAGTAATTGTCCTTCTATCGATCACATAAGCATAATATGGCTAATAATATGAGTTAGATTGACAATAATGAGAGTAATAAGTATAGTAATTGTCGTTCTATCGATCATATAAGCATAATATGGCTAATAATATGAGTTAGATTCATAATAATAAGAGAAATGAGTATAGTAATTGTCTTTCTATCGATCATATCTGCATAATATGGTTAATAATATGAGTTAGATTGATAACAATAAGAGTAATAAGTATAGTAAATGTCGTGCTATCGATCATATCTGCATAATATGGTTAATAATATGAGTTAGATTGATAATAGTGAGTGTAATAAGTATAGTAATTGTCGTTCTATCGATCATATTATCATAATATGGCTAATAATATGAGTTAGGCTGATAATAATGAGAGTAATAGGTATAGTAATTGTCGTTCTGTCGATCATATAAGCATAATATGGCTAATAATATGAGTTAGATTGATAATAATAAGAGAAGTGAGTATAGCCATTGTTGTTCGATCGATCATATAAGCATAATATGGCTAATGATATGAGTTAGATTGATAATAATTAGAGTAATAGGTATAGTAATTATCGTTCTACCGATCATATAAGCATAATATGGCTAATAATATGAGTGAGATTGATAATAATAAGAGAAATGAATATACTAATTGTCGTTCTATCGATCATATAAGCATAATATGGCTAATAATATGAGTTAGATTGATAATAGTGAGTGTAATAAGTATAGTAATTGTCGTTCTATCGATCATATCTGCATAATATTGTTAATAATATGAGTTAGATTGATAACAATAAGAGTAATAAGTACAGTAAATGTCGTGCTATCCATCATATCTGCATAATATGGTTAATAATATGAGTTAGATTGATAATAGTGAGTGTAATAAGTATAGTAATTGTCGTTATATCGATCATATCTGCATAATATGGTTAATAATATGAGTTAGATTCATAATAATAAGAGTAATAAGTATAGTAATTGTCCTTCTATCGATCACATAAGCATAATATGGCTAATGATATGAGTTAGATTGATAATAATAAGAGCAATAGGTATAGTAATTATCGTTCTACCGATCATATAAGCATAATATGGCTAATAATATGAGTTAGATTGATAATAATAAGAGTAATAAGTATAGTAATTGTCGTTCTATCGATCATATAAGCATAATATGGCTAATAATATGAGTTAGATTGATAATAATAAGAGTAATGAGTATACTAATTGTAGTTCTATGGATCATATCTGCATAATATGGTTAATAATATGAGTTAGATTGATAACAATAAGAGTAATAAGTATAGTAATGGTCGTTCTATCGATCATATTTGCATAATATGGTTAATAATATGAGTTAGATTGATAACAGTGAGTGTAATAAGTATAGTAATTGTCGTTCTGTCGATCATATAAGCATAATATGGCTAATAATATGAGTTAGATTGATAATAATAAGGGAAATGAATATAGTAATTGTCGTTCTATCGATCATATAAGCTTAATATGGCTAATAATATGAGTTAGATTGATAATAATAAGAGTAAGGAGTATACTAATTGTAGTTCTATCGATCATATCTGCATATTATGGTTAATAATATGAGTTAGATTGATAATAATAAGAGTAATAAGTATAGTAAATGTCGTGCTATCGATCATATCTGCATAATATGGTTAATAATATGAGTTAGATTGATAATAATAAGAGTAATAAGTGTAGTAATTGTCATGCTATCGATCATATCCGCATAATATGGTTAATAATATGAGTTAGATTGATAATAGTGAGTGTAATAGGTATAGTAATTGTCGTTCTATCTATCATATTAGTATAATATGGTTAATAATATGAGTTAGATTGATAATAATAAGAGAAGTGAGTATAGTCATTGTCGTTCGATCGATCATATAAGCATAATATGGCTAATGATATGAGTTAGATTGATAATAATAAGAGTAATGAGTATACTAATTGTAGTTCTATCGATCATATCTGCATATTATGGTTAATAATATGAGTTAGATTGATAACAGTTAGTGTAATAAGTATAGTAATTGTCGTTCTATCGATCATATAAGCATAATATGGCTAATAATATGAGTTAGATTGATAATAATAAGGGAAATGAATATAGTAATTGTCGTTCTATCGATCATATAAGCTTAATATGGCTAATAATATGAGTTAGATTGATAATAATAAGAGTAATGAGTATACTAATTGTAGTTCTATCGATCATATCTGCATAATATGGTTAATAATATGAGTTGGATTGATAATAATAAGAGTAATAAGTATAGTAAATGTCGTGCTATCGATCATATCTGCATAATATGGTTAATAATATGAGTTAGATTGATAATAATAAGAGTAGTAAGTGTAGTAAATGTCGTGTAATCGATCAAATCTGCATAATATGGTTAATAATATGAGTTAGATTGATAATAGTGTGTGTAATAAGTATAGTAATTGTCGTTCTATCGATCACATAAGCATAATATGGCTAATAATATGAGTTAGATTGATAACAGTAAGAGTAATAAGTACAGTAAATGTCGTGCTATCGATCATATCTGCATAATATGGTTAATACTATGAGTTAGATTCATAATAATAAGAGTAATAAGTATAGTAATTGTCGTTCTATCGATCATATGTGCATAATATGGTTAATAATATGAGTTAGATTGATAACAGTGAGCGTAATAAGTATAGTAATTGTCGTTCTGTCGATCACATAAGCATAATATGGCTAATAATCTGAGTTAGATTGATAATAATAAGAGTAATAAGTGTAGTAAATAGCGTGCTATCGATCATATCTGCATAATATGGTTAATAATATGAGTTAGATTCATAATAATAAGACTAATAAGTATAGTAATTGTCCTTCTATCGATCACATAAGCATAATATGGCTAATAATATGAGTTAGATTGACAATAATGAGAGTAATAAGTATAGTAATTGTCGTTCTATCGATCATATAAGCATAATATGGCTAATAATATGAGTTAGATTCATAATAATAAGAGAAATGAGTATAGTAATTGTCTTTCTATCGATCATATCTGCATAATATGGTTAATAATATGAGTTAGATTGATAACAATAAGAGTAATAAGTATAGTAAATGTCGTGCTATCGATCATATCTGCATAATATGGTTAATAATATGAGTTAGATTGATAATAGTGAGTGTAATAAGTATAGTAATTGTCGTTCTATCGATCATATTATCATAATATGGCTAATAATATGAGTTAGGCTGATAATAATGAGAGTAATAAGTATAGTAATTGTCGTTCTGTCGATCATATAAGCATAATATGGCTAATAATATGAGTTAGATTGATAATAATAAGAGAAGTGAGTATAGCCATTGTTGTTCGATCGATCATATAAGCATAATATGGCTAATGATATGAGTTAGATTGATAATAATTAGAGTAATAGGTATAGTAATTATCGTTCTACCGATCATATAAGCATAATATGGCTAATAATATGAGTTAGATTGATAATAATAAGAGAAATGAATATACTAATTGTCGTTCTATCGATCATATAAGCATAATATGGCTAATAATATGAGTTAGATTGATAATAGTGAGTGTAATAAGTATAGTAATTGTCGTTCTATCGATCATATCTGCATAATATTGTTAATAATATGAGTTAGATTGATAACAATAAGAGTAATAAGTACAGTAAATGTCGTGCTATCCATCATATCTGCATAATATGGTTAATAATATGAGTTAGATTGATAATAGTGAGTGTAATAAGTATAGTAATTGTCGTTATATCGATCATATCTGCATAATATGGTTAATAATATGAGTTAGATTCATAATAATAAGAGTAATAAGTATAGTAATTGTCCTTCTATCGATCACATAAGCATAATATGGCTAATGATATGAGTTAGATTGATAATAATAAGAGCAATAGGTATAGTAATTATCGTTCTACCGATCATATAAGCATAATATGGCTAATAATATGAGTTAGATTGATAATAATAAGAGTAATAAGTATAGTAATTGTCGTTCTATCGATCATATAAGCATAATATGGCTAATAATATGAGTTAGATTGATAATAATAAGAGTAATGAGTATACTAATTGTAGTTCTATGGATCATATCTGCATAATATGGTTAATAATATGAGTTAGATTGATAACAATAAGAGTAATAAGTATAGTAAATGTCGTGCTATCGATCATATCTGCATAATATGGTTAATAATATGAGTTAGATTCATAATAATAAGAGTAATAAGTATAGTAATTGTCGTTCTATCGATGACATAAGCATAATATGGCTAATAATATGAGTTAGATTGATAACAATGAGAGTAATAAGTATAGTAATGGTCGTTCTATCGATCATATTTGCATAATATGGTTAATAATATGAGTTAGATTGATAACAGTGAGTGTAATAAGTATAGTAATTGTCGTTCTGTCGATCATATAAGCATAATATGGCTAATAATATGAGTTAGATTGATAATAATAAGGGAAATGAATATAGTAATTGTCGTTCTATCGATCATATAAGCTTAATATGGCTAATAATATGAGTTAGATTGATAATAATAAGAGTAAGGAGTATACTAATTGTAGTTCTATCGATCATATCTGCATATTATGGTTAATAATATGAGTTAGATTGATAATAATAAGAGTAATAAGTATAGTAAATGTCGTGCTATCGATCATATCTGCATAATATGGTTAATAATATGAGTTAGATTGATAATAATAAGAGTAATAAGTGTAGTAATTGTCATGCTATCGATCATATCCGCATAATATGGTTAATAATATGAGTTAGATTGATAATAGTGAGTGTAATAGGTATAGTAATTGTCGTTCTATCGATCATATTAGTATAATATGGTTAATAATATGAGTTAGATTGATAATAATAAGAGAAGTGAGTATAGTCATTGTCGTTCGATCGATCATATAAGCATAATATGGCTAATGATATGAGTTAGATTGATAATAATAAGAGTAATGAGTATACTAATTGTAGTTCTATCGATCATATCTGCATATTATGGTTAATAATATGAGTTAGATTGATAACAGTTAGTGTAATAAGTATAGTAATTGTCGTTCTATCGATCATATAAGCATAATATGGCTAATAATATGAGTTAGATTGATAATAATAAGGGAAATGAATATAGTAATTGTCGTTCTATCGATCATATAAGCTTAATATGGCTAATAATATGAGTTAGATTGATAATAATAAGAGTAATGAGTATACTAATTGTAGTTCTATCGATCATATCTGCATAATATGGTTAATAATATGAGTTGGATTGATAATAATAAGAGTAATAAGTATAGTAAATGTCGTGCTATCGATCATATCTGCATAATATGGTTAATAATATGAGTTAGATTGATAATAATAAGAGTAGTAAGTGTAGTAAATGTCGTGTAATCGATCAAATCTGCATAATATGGTTAATAATATGAGTTAGATTGATAATAGTGTGTGTAATAAGTATAGTAATTGTCGTTCTATCGATCACATAAGCATAATATGGCTAATAATATGAGTAAGATTGATAACAATGAGAGTAATAAGTATAGGAATTGTCGTTCTATCGATCATATAAGCATAATATGGCTAATAATATGAGTTAGATTGATAATAATAAGAGAAATGAGTATAGTAATTGTCTTTCTATCGATCATATCTGCATAATATGGTTAATAATATGAGTTAGATTGATAATAGTGAGTGTAATAAGTATAGTAATTGTCGTTCTATCGATCATATTAGCATAATATGGCTTATAATATGAGTTAGGCTGATAATAATAAGAGTAATGAGTATACTAATTGTAGTTCTATCGATCATGTCTGCATAATATGGTTAATAATATGAGTTAGATTGATAACAATAAGAGTAATAAGTATAGTTATTGTCGTTCTATCGATCATATTAGCATAATATGGCTAATAATATGAGTTAGATTGATAATAATAAGAGAAGTGAGTATAGTCATTGTCGTTCGATCGATCATATAAGCATAATATGGCTAATAATATGAGTAAGATTGATAATAATAAGAGAAGTGAGTATAGTCATTGTCGTTCGATCAATCATATAAGCATAATATGGCTAATGATATGAGTTAGATTGATAATAATAAGAGTAATGAGTATACTAATTGTAGTTCTATCGATCATATCTGCATAATATGGTTAATAATATGAGTTAGATTGATAACAGTAAGAGTAATAAGTACAGTAAATGTCGTGCTATCGATCATATCTGCATAATATGGTTAATACTATGAGTTAGATTCATAATAATAAGAGTAATAAGTATAGTAATTGTCGTTCTATCGATCATATGTGCATAATATGGTTAATAATATGAGTTAGATTGATAACAGTGAGCGTAATAAGTATAGTAATTGTCGTTCTGTCGATCACATAAGCATAATATGGCTAATAATCTGAGTTAGATTGATAATAATAAGAGTAATAAGTGTAGTAAATAGCGTGCTATCGATCATATCTGCATAATATGGTTAATAATATGAGTTAGATTCATAATAATAAGACTAATAAGTATAGTAATTGTCCTTCTATCGATCACATAAGCATAATATGGCTATTAATATGAGTTAGATTGACAATAATGAGAGTAATAAGTATAGTAATTGTCGTTCTATCGATCATATAAGCATAATATGGCTAATAATATGAGTTAGATTCATAATAATAAGAGAAATGAGTATAGTAATTGTCTTTCTATCGATCATATCTGCATAATATGGTTAATAATATGAGTTAGATTGATAACAATAAGAGTAATAAGTATAGTAAATGTCGTGCTATCGATCATATCTGCATAATATGGTTAATAATATGAGTTAGATTGATAATAGTGAGTGTAATAAGTATAGTAATTGTCGTTCTATCGATCATATTATCATAATATGGCTAATAATATGAGTTAGGCTGATAATAATGAGAGTAATAAGTATAGTAATTGTCGTTCTGTCGATCATATAAGCATAATATGGCTAATAATATGAGTTAGATTGATAATAATAAGAGAAGTGAGTATAGCCATTGTTGTTCGATCGATCATATAAGCATAATATGGCTAATGATATGAGTTAGATTGATAATAATTAGAGTAATAGGTATAGTAATTATCGTTCTACCGATCATATAAGCATAATATGGCTAATAATATGAGTTAGATTGATAATAATAAGAGAAATGAATATACTAATTGTCGTTCTATCGATCATATAAGCATAATATGGCTAATAATATGAGTTAGATTGATAATAATAAGAGTAAGGAGTATACTAATTGTAGTTCTGTCGATCATATCTGCATAATATGGTTAATAATATGAGTTACATTGATAATAGTGAGTGTAATAAGTATAGTAATTGTCGTTCTATCGATCATATCTGCATAATATTGTTAATAATATGAGTTAGATTGATAACAATAAGAGTAATAAGTACAGTAAATGTCGTGCTATCCATCATATCTGCATAATATGGTTAATAATATGAGTTAGATTGATAATAGTGAGTGTAATAAGTATAGTAATTGTCGTTATATCGATCATATCTGCATAATATGGTTAATAATATGAGTTAGATTGATAATAGTGAGTGTAATGAGTATAGTAATTGTCGTTCTGTCGATCACATAAGCATAATATGGCTAATAATCTGAGTTAGATTGATAATAATAAGAGTAATAAGTGTAGTAAATGGCGTGCTATCGATCATATCTGCATAATATGGTTAATAATATGAGTTAGATTCATAATAATAAGAGTAATAAGTATAGTAATTGTCGTTCTATCGATCACATAAGCATAATATGGCTAATAATATGAGTTAGATTGATAATAATGAGAGTAAGAAGTATAGTAATTGTCGTTCTATTGATCATATTAGCATAATATGGCTAATAATATGAGTTAGATTGATAATAATAAGAGAAATGAGTATAGTAATTGTCTTTCTATCGATCATATCTGCATAATATGGCTAATGATATGAGTTAGATTGATAATAATAAGAGTAATAGGTATAGTAATTATCGTTCTACCGATCATATAAGCATAATATGGCTAATAATATGAGTTAGATTGATAATAATAAGAGTAATAAGTATAGTAATTGTCGTTCTATCGATCATATAAGCATAATATGGCTAATAATATGAGTTAGATTGATAACAATAAGAGTAATAAGTATAGTTATTGTCGTTCTATCGATCATATTAGCATAATATGGCTAATAATATGAGTTAGATTGATAATAATAAGAGAAGTGAGTATAGTCATTGTCGTTCGATCGATCATATAAGCATAATATGTCTAATAATATGAGTAAGATTGATAATAATAAGAGAAGTGAGTATAGTCATTGTCGTTCGATCGATCATATAAGCATAATATGGCTAATAATATGAGTAAGATTGATAATAATAAGAGAAGTGAGTATAGTCATTGTCGTTCGATCAATCATATAAGCATAATATGGCTAATGATATGAGTTAGATTGATAATAATAAGAGTAATGAGTATACTAATTGTAGTTCTATCGATCATATCTGCATAATATGGTTAATAATATGAGTTAGATTGATAACAGTAAGAGTAATAAGTACAGTAAATGTCGTGCTATCGATCATATCTGCATAATATGGTTAATACTATGAGTTAGATTCATAATAATAAGAGTAATAAGTATAGTAATTGTCGTTCTATCGATCATATGTGCATAATATGGTTAATAATATGAGTTAGATTGATAACAGTGAGCGTAATAAGTATAGTAATTGTCGTTCTGTCGATCACATAAGCATAATATGGCTAATAATCTGAGTTAGATTGATAATAATAAGAGTAATAAGTGTAGTAAATAGCGTGCTATCGATCATATCTGCATAATATGGTTAATAATATGAGTTAGATTCATAATAATAAGACTAATAAGTATAGTAATTGTCCTTCTATCGATCACATAAGCATAATATGGCTATTAATATGAGTTAGATTGATAATAATAAGAGAAATGAATATACTAATTGTCGTTCTATCGATCATATAAGCATAATATGGCTAATAATATGAGTTAGATTGATAATAATAAGAGTAAGGAGTATACTAATTGTAGTTCTGTCGATCATATCTGCATAATATGGTTAATAATATGAGTTACATTGATAATAGTGAGTGTAATAAGTATAGTAATTGTCGTTCTATCGATCATATCTGCATAATATTGTTAATAATATGAGTTAGATTGATAACAATAAGAGTAATAAGTACAGTAAATGTCGTGCTATCCATCATATCTGCATAATATGGTTAATAATATGAGTTAGATTGATAATAGTGAGTGTAATAAGTATAGTAATTGTCGTTATATCGATCATATCTGCATAATATGGTTAATAATATGAGTTAGATTGATAATAGTGAGTGTAATGAGTATAGTAATTGTCGTTCTGTCGATCACATAAGCATAATATGGCTAATAATCTGAGTTAGATTGATAATAATAAGAGTAATAAGTGTAGTAAATGGCGTGCTATCGATCATATCTGCATAATATGGTTAATAATATGAGTTAGATTCATAATAATAAGAGTAATAAGTATAGTAATTGTCCTTCTATCGATCACATAAGCATAATATGGCTAATAATATGAGTTAGATTGATAATAATGAGAGTAAGAAGTATAGTAATTGTCGTTCTATTGATCATATTAGCATAATATGGCTAATAATATGAGTTAGATTGATAATAATAAGAGAAATGAGTATAGTAATTGTCTTTCTATCGATCATATCTGCATAATATGGCTAATAATATGAGTTAGATTCATAATAATAAGAGAAATGAATATACTAATTGTCGTTCTATCGATCATATAAGCATAATATGGCTAATAATATGAGTTAGATTGATAATAATAAGAGTAATGAGTATACTAATTGTAGTTCTATCGATCATATCTGCATAATATGGTTAATAATATGAGTTAGATTGATAACAGTGAGCGTAATAAGTATAGTAATTGTCGTTCTGTCGATCACATAAGCATAATATGGCTAATAATCTGAGTTTGATAATAATAAGAGTAATAAGTGTAGTAAATGGCGTGCTATCGATCATATCCGCATAATATGGTTAAATATATGAGTTAGATTCATAATAATAAGAGTAATAAGTATAGTAATTGTCCTTCTATCGATCACATAAGCATAATATGGCTAATGACATGAGTTAGATTGATAATAATAAGAGTAATAGGTATAGTAATTATCGTTCTACCGATCATATAAGCATAATATGGCTAATAATATGAGTTAGATTGATAATAATAAGAGTAATAAGTATAGTAATTGTCGTTCTATCGATCATATAAGCATAATATGGCTAATAATATGAGTTAGATTGATAATAATAAGAGTAAGGAGTATACTAATTGTAGTTCTATCGATCATATCTGCATAATATGGTTAGAAATATGAGTTAGATTGATAACAATAAGAGTAATAAGTATAGTAAATGTCGTGCTATCGATCATATCTGCATAATATGGTTAATAATATGAGTTAGATTCATAATAATAAGAGTAATAAGTATAGTAATTGTCGTTCTATCGATGACATAAGCATAATATGGCTAATAATATGAGTTAGATTGATAACAATGAGAGTAATAAGTATAGTAATGGTCGTTCTATCGATCATATGAGCATAATATGGTTAATAATATGAGTTAGATTGATAATAGTAAGTGTAATGAGTATAGTGATTGTCGTACTGTCGATCATATAAGCATAATATGGCTAATAATATGAGTTGGGCCGATAATAATAAGAGTAATGAGTATAGTAATTGTCGTTCTATCGATCATATTTGCATAATATGGTTAATAATATGAGTTAGATTGATAACAGTGAGTGTAATAAGTATAGTAATTGTCGTTCTGTCGATCATATAAGCATAATATGGCTAATAATATGAGTTAGATTGATAATAATAAGGGAAATGAATATAGTAATTGTCGTTCTATCGATCATATAAGCTTAATATGGCTAATAATATGAGTTAGATTGATAATAATAAGAGTAAGGAGTATACTAATTGTAGTTCTATCGATCATATCTGCATATTATGGTTAATAATATGAGTTAGATTGATAACAGTTAGTGTAATAAGTATAGTAATTGTCGTTCTATCGATCATATAAGCATAATATGGCTAATAATATGAGTTAGATTGATAATAATAAGGGAAATGAATATAGTAATTGTCGTTCTATCGATCATATAAGCTTAATATGGCTAATAATATGAGTTAGATTGATAATAATAAGAGTAATGAGTATACTAATTGTAGTTCTATCGATCATATCTGCATAATATGGTTAATAATATGAGTTGGATTGATAATAATAAGAGTAATAAGTATAGTAAATGTCGTGCTATCGATCACATCTGCATAATATGGTTAATAATATGAGTTAGATTGATAATAATAAGAGTAGTAAGTGTAGTAAATGTCGTGTAATCGATCAAATCTGCATAATATGGTTAATAATATGAGTTAGATTGATAATAGTGTGTGTAATAAGTATAGTAATTGTCGTTCTATCGATCACATAAGCATAATATGGCTAATAATATGAGTTAGATTGATAACAATGAGAGTAATAAGTATAGTAATTGTCGTTCTATCGATCATATTAGCATAATATGGTTAATAATATGTGTTAAATTGATAATAGTGAGTGTAATGAATATAGTAATTGTCGTTCTGTCGATCATATAAGCATAATATGGCTAATAATATGAGTTAGATTGATAATAATAAGAGTAATGAGTATACTAATTGTAGTTCTATCGATCATATCTGCATAATATGGTTAATAATATGAGTTAGATTGATAATAATAAGAGTAATAAGTATAGTAAATGTCGTGCTATAGATCATATCTGCATAATATGGTTAATAATATGAGTTAGATTGATAATAAGAAGAGTAGTAAGTGTAGTAAATGTCGTGCTATCGATCATATCTGCATAATATGGTTAATAATATGAGTTAGATTGATAATAGTGAGTGTAATGAGTATAGTAATTGTCGTTCTGTCGATCACATAAGCATAATATGGCTAATAATCTGAGTTAGATTGATAATAATAAGAGTAATAAGTGTAGTAAATGGCGTGCTATCGATCATATCTGCATAATATGGTTAATAATATGAGTTAGATTCATAATAATAAGAGTAATAAGTATAGTAATTGTCCTTCTATCGATCACATAAGCATAATATGGCTAATAATATGAGTTAGATTGATAATAATGAGAGTAAGAAGTATAGTAATTGTCGTTCTATCGATCATATAAGCATAATATGGCTAATAATATGAGTTAGATTGATAATAATAAGAGAAATGAGTATAGTAATTGTCTTTCTATCGATCATATCTGCATAATATGGTTAATAATATGAGTTAGATTGATAATAGTGAGTGTAATAAGTATAGTAATTGTCGTTCTATCGATCATATTAGCATAATATGGCTTATAATATGAGTTAGGCTGATAATAATAAGAGTAATGAGTATACTAATTGTAGTTCTATCGATCATATTAGCATAATATGGTTAATAATATGTGTTAAATTGATAATAGTGAGTGTAATGAATATAGTAATTGTCGTTCTGTCGATCATATAAGCATAATATGGCTAATAATATGAGTTAGATTGATAATAATAAGAGTAATGAGTATACTAATTGTAGTTCTATCGATCATATCTGCATAATATGGTTAATAATATGAGTTAGATTGATAATAATAAGAGTAATAAGTATAGTAAATGTCGTGCTATAGATCATATCTGCATAATATGGTTAATAATATGAGTTAGATTGATAATAATAAGAGTAGTAAGTGTAGTAAATGTCGTGCTATCGATCATATCTGCATAATATGGTTAATAATATGAGTTAGATTGATAATAGTGAGTGTAATGAGTATAGTAATTGTCGTTCTGTCGATCACATAAGCATAATATGGCTAATAATCTGAGTTAGATTGATAATAATAAGAGTAATAAGTGTAGTAAATGGCGTGCTATCGATCATATCTGCATAATATGGTTAATAATATGAGTTAGATTCATAATAATAAGAGTAATAAGTATAGTAATTGTCCTTCTATCGATCACATAAGCATAATATGGCTAATAATATGAGTTAGATTGATAATAATGAGAGTAAGATGTATAGTAATTGTCGTTCTATCGATCATATAAGCATAATATGGCTAATAATATGAGTTAGATTGATAATAATAAGAGAAATGAGTATAGTAATTGTCTTTCTATCGATCATATCTGCATAATATGGTTAATAATATGAGTTAGATTGATAATAGTGAGTGTAATAAGTATAGTAATTGTCATTCTATCGATCATATTAGCATAATATGGCTTATAATATGAGTTAGGCTGATAATAATAAGAGTAATGAGTATACTAATTGTAGTTCTATCGATCATATTAGCATAATATGGTTAATAATATGAGTTAGATTGATAATAATAAGAGTAATAAGTATAGTAAATGTCGTGCTATAGATCATATCTGCATAATATGGTTAATAATATGAGTTAGATTGATAATAATAAGAGTAGTAAGTGTAGTAAATGTCGTGCTATCGATCATATCTGCATAATATGGTTAATAATATGAGTTAGATTGATAATAGTGAGTGTAATGAGTATAGTAATTGTCGTTCTGTCGATCACATAAGCATAATATGGCTAATAATCTGAGTTAGATTGATAATAATAAGAGAAATGAGTATAGTAATTGTCTTTCTATCGATCATATCCGCATAATATGGTTAATAATATGAGTTAGATTGATAATAGTGAGTGTAATAAGTATAGTAATTGTCGTTCTATCGATCATATTAGCATAATATGGCTTATAATATGAGTTAGGCTGATAATAATAAGAGTAATGAGTATACTAATTGTAGTTCTATCGATCATGTCTGCACAATATGGTTAATAATATGAGTTAGATTGATAACAATAAGAGTAATAAGTATAGTTATTGTCGTTCTATCGATCATATTAGCATAATATGGCTAATAATATGAGTTAGATTGATAATAATAAGAGAAGTGAGTATAGTCATTGTCGTTCGATCGATCATATAAGCATAATATGTCTAATAATATGAGTAAGATTGATAATAATAAGAGAAGTGAGTATAGTCATTGTCGTTCGATCGATCATATAAGCATAATATGGCTAATGATATGAGTTAGATTGATAATAATAAGAGTAATGAGTATACTAATTGTAGTTCTATCGATCATATCTGCATAATATGGTTAATAATATGAGTTAGATTGATAACAGTAAGAGTAATAAGTACAGTAAATGTCGTGCTATCGATCATATCTGCATAATATGGTTAATAATATGAGTTAGATTCATAATAATAAGAGTAATAAGTATAGTAATTGTCGTTCTATCGATCATATGTGCATAATATGGTTAATAATATGAGTTAGATTGATAACAGTGAGCGTAATAAGTATAGTAATTGTCGTTCTGTCGATCACATAAGCATAATATGGCTAATAATCTGAGTTAGATTGATAATAATAAGAGTAATAAGTGTAGTAAATGGCGTGCTATCGATCATATCCGCATAATATGGTTAAATATATGAGTTAGATTCATAATAATAAGAGTAATAAGTATAGTAATTGTCCTTCTATCGATCACATAAGCATAATATGGCTAATGATATGAGTTAGATTGATAATAATAAGAGTAATAGGTATAGTAATTATCGTTCTACCGATCATATAAGCATAATATGGCTAATAATATGAGTTAGATTGATAATAATAAGAGTAATAAGTATAGTAATTGTCGTTCTATCGATCATATAAGCATAATATGGCTAATAATATGAGTTAGATTGATAATAATAAGAGTAATGAGTATACTAATTGTAGTTCTATCGATCATATCTGCATAATATGGTTAATAATATGAGTTAGATTGATAATAGTGAGTGTAATAAGTATAGTAATTGTCGTTCTATCGATCATATTAGCATGATATGGTTAATAACATGAGTTAGATTGATAATAATAAGTGTAATGAGTACAGTAATTGTCGTTCTATCGATCATATAAGCATAATAAGGCTAATAATATGAGTTAGATTGATAATAATAAGAGTAATTAGTATAGTAATTGTCGTCTATCGATCATATAAGCATAATATGGCTAATAATATGAGTTAGGCTGATAATAATGAGAGTAATAAGTATAGTAATAGTCGTTCTGTCGATCATATAAGCATAATATGGCTAATAATATGAGTTAGATTGATAACAATAAGGGAAATGAATATAGTAATTGTCGTTCTATCGATCATATAAGCTTAATATGGCTAATAATATGAGTTAGATTGATAATAATAAGAGTAATGAGTATACTAATTGTAGTTCTATCGATCATATCTGCATAATATGGTTAATAATATGAGTTAGATTGATAATAATAAGAGTAATAAGTATAGTAAATGTCGTGCTATCGATCATATCTGCATAATATGGTTAATAATATGAGTTAGATTGATAACAGTAAGAGTAATAAGTACAGTAAATGTCGTGCTATCGATCATATCTGCATAATATGGTTAATAATATGAGTTAGATTGATAACAATGAGAGTAATAAGTATAGTAATGGTCGTTCTATCGATCATATTTGCATAATATGGTTAATAATATGAGTTAGATTGATAACAGTGAGTGTAATAAGTATAGTAATTGTCGTTCTGTCGATCATATAAGCATAATATGTCTAATAATATGAGTTAGATTGATAATAATAAGGGAAATGAATATAGTAATTGTCGTTCTATCGATCATATAAGCTTAATATGGCTAATAATATGAGTTAGATTGATAATAATAAGAGTAAGGAGTATACTAATTGTAGTTCTATCGATCATATCTGCATATTATGGTTAATAATATGAGTTAGATTGATAATAATAAGAGTAATAAGTATAGTAAATGTCGTGCTATCGATCATATCTGCATAATATGGTTAATAATATGAGTTAGATTGATAATAATAAGAGTAATAAGTGTAGTAATTGTCATGCTATCGATCATATCCGCATAATATGGTTAATAATATGAGTTAGATTGATAATAGTGAGTGTAATAGGTATAGTAATTGTCGTTCTATCGGTCATATTAGTATAATATGGTTAATAATATGAGTTAGATTGATAATAATAAGAGAAGTGAGTATAGTCATTGTCGTTCGATCGATCATATAAGCATAATATGGCTAATGATATGAGTTAGATTGATAATAATAAGAGTAATGAGTATACTAATTGTAGTTCTATCGATCATATCTGCATATTATGGTTAATAATATGAGTTAGATTGATAACAGTTAGTGTAATAAGTATAGTAATTGTCGTTCTATCGATCATATAAGCATAATATGGCTAATAATATGAGTTAGATTGATAATAATAAGGGAAATGAATATAGTAATTGTCGTTCTATCGATCATATAAGCTTAATATGGCTAATAATATGAGTTAGATTGATAATAATAAGAGTAATGAGTATACTAATTGTAGTTCTATCGATCATATCTGCATAATATGGTTAATAATATGAGTTGGATTGATAATAATAAGAGTAATAAGTATAGTAAATGTCGTGCTATCGATCATATCTGCATAATATGGTTAATAATATGAGTTAGATTGATAATAATAAGAGTAGTAAGTGTAGTAAATGTCGTGTAATCGATCAAATCTGCATAATATGGTTAATAATATGAGTTAGATTGATAATAGTGTGTGTAATAAGTATAGTAATTGTCGTTCTATCGATCACATAAGCATAATATGGCTAATAATATGAGTTAGATTGATAACAATGAGAGTAATAAGTATAGTAATTGTCGTTCTATCGATCATATAAGCATAATATGGCTAATAATATGAGTTAGATTGATAATAATAAGAGAAATGAGTATAGTAATTGTCTTTCTATCGATCATATCTGCATAATATGGTTAATAATATGAGTTAGATTGATAATAGTGAGTGTAATAAGTATAGTAATTGTCGTTCTATCGATCATATTAGCATAATATGGCTTATAATATGAGTTAGGCTGATAATAATAAGAGTAATGAGTATACTAATTGTAGTTCTATCGATCATGTCTGCATAATATGGTTAATAATATGAGTTAGATTGATAACAATAAGAGTAATAAGTATAGTTATTGTCGTTCTATCGATCATATTAGCATAATATGGCTAATAATATGAGTTAGATTGATAATAATAAGAGAAGTGAGTATAGTCATTGTCGTTCGATCGATCATATAAGCATAATATGTCTAATAATATGAGTAAGATTGATAATAATAAGAGAAGTGAGTATAGTCATTGTCGTTCGATCGATCATATAAGCATAATATGGCTAATAATATGAGTAAGATTGATAATAATAAGAGAAGTGAGTATAGTCATTGTCGTTCGATCAATCATATAAGCATAATATGGCTAATGATATGAGTTAGATTGATAATAATAAGAGTAATGAGTATACTAATTGTAGTTCTATCGATCATATCTGCATAATATGGTTAATAATATGAGTTAGATTGATAACAGTAAGAGTAATAAGTACAGTAAATGTCGTGCTATCGATCATATCTGCATAATATGGTTAATACTATGAGTTAGATTCATAATAATAAGAGTAATAAGTATAGTAATTGTCGTTCTATCGATCATATGTGCATAATATGGTTAATAATATGAGTTAGATTGATAACAGTGAGCGTAATAAGTATAGTAATTGTCGTTCTGTCGATCACATAAGCATAATATGGCTAATAATCTGAGTTAGATTGATAATAATAAGAGTAATAAGTGTAGTAAATAGCGTGCTATCGATCATATCTGCATAATATGGTTAATAATATGAGTTAGATTCATAATAATAAGACTAATAAGTATAGTAATTGTCCTTCTATCGATCACATAAGCATAATATGGCTATTAATATGAGTTAGATTGACAATAATGAGAGTAATAAGTATAGTAATTGTCGTTCTATCGATCATATAAGCATAATATGGCTAATAATATGAGTTAGATTCATAATAATAAGAGAAATGAGTATAGTAATTGTCTTTCTATCGATCATATCTGCATAATATGGTTAATAATATGAGTTAGATTGATAACAATAAGAGTAATAAGTATAGTAAATGTCGTGCTATCGATCATATCTGCATAATATGGTTAATAATATGAGTTAGATTGATAATAGTGAGTGTAATAAGTATAGTAATTGTCGTTCTATCGATCATATTATCATAATATGGCTAATAATATGAGTTAGGCTGATAATAATGAGAGTAATAAGTATAGTAATTGTCGTTCTGTCGATCATATAAGCATAATATGGCTAATAATATGAGTTAGATTGATAATAATAAGAGAAGTGAGTATAGCCATTGTTGTTCGATCGATCATATAAGCATAATATGGCTAATGATATGAGTTAGATTGATAATAATTAGAGTAATAGGTATAGTAATTATCGTTCTACCGATCATATAAGCATAATATGGCTAATAATATGAGTTAGATTGATAATAATAAGAGAAATGAATATACTAATTGTCGTTCTATCGATCATATAAGCATAATATGGCTAATAATATGAGTTAGATTGATAATAATAAGAGTAAGGAGTATACTAATTGTAGTTCTGTCGATCATATCTGCATAATATGGTTAATAATATGAGTTACATTGATAATAGTGAGTGTAATAAGTATAGTAATTGTCGTTCTATCGATCATATCTGCATAATATTGTTAATAATATGAGTTAGATTGATAACAATAAGAGTAATAAGTACAGTAAATGTCGTGCTATCCATCATATCTGCATAATATGGTTAATAATATGAGTTAGATTGATAATAGTGAGTGTAATAAGTATAGTAATTGTCGTTATATCGATCATATCTGCATAATATGGTTAATAATATGAGTTAGATTGATAATAGTGAGTGTAATGAGTATAGTAATTGTCGTTCTGTCGATCACATAAGCATAATATGGCTAATAATCTGAGTTAGATTGATAATAATAAGAGTAATAAGTGTAGTAAATGGCGTGCTATCGATCATATCTGCATAATATGGTTAATAATATGAGTTAGATTCATAATAATAAGAGTAATAAGTATAGTAATTGTCCTTCTATCGATCACATAAGCATAATATGGCTAATAATATGAGTTAGATTGATAATAATGAGAGTAAGAAGTATAGTAATTGTCGTTCTATTGATCATATTAGCATAATATGGCTAATAATATGAGTTAGATTGATAATAATAAGAGAAATGAGTATAGTAATTGTCTTTCTATCGATCATATCTGCATAATATGGCTAATAATATGAGTTAGATTGATAATAATAAGAGAAATGAATATACTAATTGTCGTTCTATCGATCATATAAGCATAATATGGCTAATAATATGAGTTAGATTGATAATAATAAGAGTAATGAGTATACTAATTGTAGTTCTATCGATCATATCTGCATAATATGGTTAATAATATGAGTTAGATTGATAACAGTGAGCGTAATAAGTATAGTAATTGTCGTTCTGTCGATCACATAAGCATAATATGGCTAATAATCTGAGTTTGATAATAATAAGAGTAATAAGTGTAGTAAATGGCGTGCTATCGATCATATCCGCATAATATGGTTAAATATATGAGTTAGATTCATAATAATAAGAGTAATAAGTATAGTAATTGTCCTTCTATCGATCACATAAGCATAATATGGCTAATGATATGAGTTAGATTGATAATAATAAGAGTAATAGGTATAGTAATTATCGTTCTACCGATCATATAAGCATAATATGGCTAATAATATGAGTTAGATTGATAATAATAAGAGTAATAAGTATAGTAATTGTCGTTCTATCGATCATATAAGCATAATATGGCTAATAATATGAGTTAGATTGATAATAATAAGAGTAAGGAGTATACTAATTGTAGTTCTATCGATCATATCTGCATAATATGGTTAGAAATATGAGTTAGATTGATAACAATAAGAGTAATAAGTATAGTAAATGTCGTGCTATCGATCATATCTGCATAATATGGTTAATAATATGAGTTAGATTCATAATAATAAGAGTAATAAGTATAGTAATTGTCGTTCTATCGATGACATAAGCATAATATGGCTAATAATATGAGTTAGATTGATAACAATGAGAGTAATAAGTATAGTAATGGTCGTTCTATCGATCATATGAGCATAATATGGTTAATAATATGAGTTAGATTGATAATAGTAAGTGTAATGAGTATAGTAATTGTCGTTCTGTCGATCATATAAGCATAATATGGCTAATAATATGAGTTGGGCCGATAATAATAAGAGTAATGAGTATAGTAATTGTCGTTCTATCGATCATATTTGCATAATATGGTTAATAATATGAGTTAGATTGATAACAGTGAGTGTAATAAGTATAGTAATTGTCGTTCTGTCGATCATATAAGCATAATATGGCTAATAATATGAGTTAGATTGATAATAATAAGGGAAATGAATATAGTAATTGTCGTTCTATCGATCATATAAGCTTAATATGGCTAATAATATGAGTTAGATTGATAATAATAAGAGTAAGGAGTATACTAATTGTAGTTCTATCGATCATATCTGCATATTATGGTTAATAATATGAGTTAGATTGATAACAGTTAGTGTAATAAGTATAGTAATTGTCGTTCTATCGATCATATAAGCATAATATGGCTAATAATATGAGTTAGATTGATAATAATAAGGGAAATGAATATAGTAATTGTCGTTCTATCGATCATATAAGCTTAATATGGCTAATAATATGAGTTAGATTGATAATAATAAGAGTAATGAGTATACTAATTGTAGTTCTATCGATCATATCTGCATAATATGGTTAATAATATGAGTTGGATTGATAATAATAAGAGTAATAAGTATAGTAAATGTCGTGCTATCGATCATATCTGCATAATATGGTTAATAATATGAGTTAGATTGATAATAATAAGAGTAGTAAGTGTAGTAAATGTCGTGTAATCGATCAAATCTGCATAATATGGTTAATAATATGAGTTAGATTGATAATAGTGTGTGTAATAAGTATAGTAATTGTCGTTCTATCGATCACATAAGCATAATATGGCTAATAATATGAGTTAGATTGATAACAATGAGAGTAATAAGTAGAGTAATTGTCGTTCTATCGATCATATTAGCATAATATGGTTAATAATATGTGTTAAATTGATAATAGTGAGTGTAATGAATATAGTAATTGTCGTTCTGTCGATCATATAAGCATAATATGGCTAATAATATGAGTTAGATTGATAATAATAAGAGTAATGAGTATACTAATTGTAGTTCTATCGATCATATCTGCATAATATGGTTAATAATATGAGTTAGATTGATAACAATAAGAGTAATAAGTATAGTAAATGTCGTGCTATAGATCATATCTGCATAATATGGTTAATAATATGAGTTAGATTGATAATAAGAAGAGTAGTAAGTGTAGTAAATGTCGTGCTATCGATCATATCTGCATAATATGGTTAATAATATGAGTTAGATTGATAATAGTGAGTGTAATGAGTATAGTAATTGTCGTTCTGTCGATCACATAAGCATAATATGGCTAATAATCTGAGTTAGATTGATAATAATAAGAGTAATAAGTGTAGTAAATGGGGTGCTATCGATCATATCTGCATAATATGGTTAATAATATGAGTTAGATTCATAATAATATGAGTAATAAGTATAGTAATTGTCCTTCTATCGATCACATAAGCATAATATGGCTAATAATATGAGTTAGATTGATAATAATGAGAGTAAGAAGTATAGTAATTGTCGTTCTATCGATCATATAAGCATAATATGGCTAATAATATGAGTTAGATTGATAATAATAAGAGAAATGAGTATAGTAATTGTCTTTCTATCGATCATATCTGCATAATATGGTTAATAATATGAGTTAGATTGATAATAGTGAGTGTAATAAGTATAGTAATTGTCGTTCTATCGATCATATTAGCATAATATGGCTTATAATATGAGTTAGGCTGATAATAATAAGAGTAATGAGTATACTAATTGTAGTTCTATCGATCATATTAGCATAATATGGTTAATAATATGTGTTAAATTGATAATAGTGAGTGTAATGAATATAGTAATTGTCGTTCTGTCGATCATATAAGCATAATATGGCTAATAATATGAGTTAGATTGATAATAATAAGAGTAATGAGTATACTAATTGTAGTTCTATCGATCATATCTGCATAATATGGTTAATAATATGAGTTAGATTGATAATAATAAGAGTAATAAGTATAGTAAATGTCGTGCTATAGATCATATCTGCATAATATGGTTAATAATATGAGTTAGATTGATAATAATAAGAGTAGTAAGTGTAGTAAATGTCGTGCTATCGATCATATCTGCATAATATGGTTAATAATATGAGTTAGATTGATAATAGTGAGTGTAATGAGTATAGTAATTGTCGTTCTGTCGATCACATAAGCATAATATGGCTAATAATCTGAGTTAGATTGATAATAATAAGAGTAATAAGTGTAGTAAATGGCGTGCTATCGATCATATCTGCATAATATGGTTAATAATATGAGTTAGATTCATAATAATAAGAGTAATAAGTATAGTAATTGTCCTTCTATCGATCACATAAGCATAATATGGCTAATAATATGAGTTAGATTGATAATAATGAGAGTAAGAAGTATAGTAATTGTCGTTCTATCGATCATATAAGCATAATATGGCTAATAATATGAGTTAGATTGATAATAATAAGAGAAATGGGTATAGTAATTGTCTTTCTATCGATCATATCTGCATAATATGGTTAATAATATGAGTTAGATTGATAATAGTGAGTGTAATAAGTATAGTAATTGTCGTTCTATCGATCATATTAGCATAATATGGCTTATAATATGAGTTAGGCTGATAATAATAAGAGTAATGAGTATACTAATTGTAGTTCTATCGATCATATTAGCATAATATGGTTAATAATATGTGTTAAATTGATAATAGTGAGTGTAATGAATATAGTAATTGTCGTTCTGTCGATCATATAAGCATAATATGGCTAATAATATGAGTTAGATTGATAATAATAAGAGTAATGAGTATACTAATTGTCTTTCTATCGATCATATCCGCATAATATGGTTAATAATATGAGTTAGATTGATAATAGTGAGTGTAATAAGTATAGTAATTGTCGTTCTATCGATCATATTAGCATAATATGGCTTATAATATGAGTTAGGCTGATAATAATAAGAGTAATGAGTATACTAATTGTAGTTCTATCGATCATGTCTGCACAATATGGTTAATAATATGAGTTAGATTGATAACAATAAGAGTAATAAGTATAGTTATTGTCGTTCTATCGATCATATTAGCATAATATGGCTAATAATATGAGTTAGATTGATAATAATAAGAGAAGTGAGTATAGTCATTGTCGTTCGATCGATCATATAAGCATAATATGTCTAATAATATGAGTAAGATTGATAATAATAAGAGAAGTGAGTATAGTCATTGTCGTTCGATCGATCATATAAGCATAATATGGCTAATGATATGAGTTAGATTGATAATAATAAGAGTAATGAGTATACTAATTGTAGTTCTATCGATCATATCTGCATAATATGGTTAATAATATGAGTTAGATTGATAACAGTAAGAGTAATAAGTACAGTAAATGTCGTGCTATCGATCATATCTGCATAATATGGTTAATAATATGAGTTAGATTCATAATAATAAGAGTAATAAGTATAGTAATTGTCGTTCTATCGATCATATGTGCATAATATGGTTAATAATATGAGTTAGATTGATAACAGTGAGCGTAATAAGTATAGTAATTGTCGTTCTGTCGATCACATAAGCATAATATGGCTAATAATCTGAGTTAGATTGATAATAATAAGAGTAATAAGTATAGTAAATGTCGGGCTATCGATCATATCTGCATAATATGGTTAATAATATGAGTTAGATTCATAATAATAAGAGTAATAAGTATAGTAATTGTCGTTCTATCGATGACATAAGCATAATATGGCTAATAATATGAGTTAGATTGATAACAATGAGAGTAATAAGTATAGTAATGGTCGTTCTATCGATCATATGAGCATAATGTGGTTAATGATATGAGCTAGATTGATAATAGTAAGTGCAATGAGTATAGTAATTGTCGTTCTGTCGATCACATAAGCATAATATGGCTAATAATATGAGTTGGGCCGATAATAATAAGAGTAATGAGTATAGTAATTGTCGTTCTATCGATCATATTTGCATAATATGGTTAATAATATGAGTTAGATTGATAACAGTGAGTGTAATAAGTATAGTAATTGTCGTTATGTCGATCATATAAGCATAATATGGCTAATAATATGAGTTAGATTGATAATAATAAGGGAAATGAATATAGTAATTGTCGTTCTATCTATCATATAAGCTTAATATGGCTAATAATATGAGTTAGATTGATAATAATAAGAGTAAGGAGTATACTAATTGTAGTTCTATCGATCATATCTGCATAATATGGTTAATAATATGAGTTAGATTGATAATAATAAGAGTAATAAGTATAGTAAATGTCGTGCTATCGATCATATCTGCATAATATGGTTAATAATATGAGTTAGATTGATAACAGTAAGAGTAATAAGTACAGTAAATGTCGTGCTATCGATCATATCTGCATAATATGGTTAATAATATGAGTTAGATTGATAATAATAAGAGTAATAAGTATAGTAAATGTGCTATCGATCATATCTGCATAATATGGTTAATAATATGAGTTAGATTGATAACAGTGAGCGTAATAAGTATAGTAATTGTCGTTCTGTCGATCACATAAGCATAATATGGCTAATAATCTGAGTTAGATTGATAATAATAAGAGTAATAAGTGTAGTAAATGGCGTGCTATCGATCATATCCGCATAATATGGTTAAATATATGAGTTAGATTCATAATAATAAGAGTAATAAGTATAGTAATTGTCCTTCTATCGATCACATAAGTATAATATGGCTAATGATATGAGTTAGATTGATAATAATAAGAGTAATAGGTATAGTAATTATCGTTCTACCGATCATATAAGCATAATATGGCTAATAATATGAGTTAGATTGATAATAATAAGAGTAATAAGTATAGTAATTGTCGTTCTATCGATCATATAAGCATAATATGGCTAATAATATGAGTTAGATTGATAATAATAAGAGTAATGAGTATACTAATTGTAGTTCTATCGATCATATCTGCATAATATGGTTAATAATATGAGTTAGATTGATAATAGTGAGTGTAATAAGTATAGTAATTGTCGTTCTATCGATCATATTAGCATGATATGGTTAATAACATGAGTTAGATTGATAATAATAAGTGTAATGAGTACAGTAATTGTCGTTCTATCGATCATATAAGCATAATAAGGCTAATAATATGAGTTAGATTGATAATAATAAGAGTAATTAGTATAGTAATTGTCGTCTATCGATCATATAAGCATAATATGGCTAATAATATGAGTTAGGCTGATAATAATGAGAGTAATAAGTATAGTAATAGTCGTTCTGTCGATCATATAAGCATAATATGGCTAATAATATGAGTTAGATTGATAACAATAAGGGAAATGAATATAGTAATTGTCGTTCTATCGATCATATAAGCTTAATATGGCTAATAATATGAGTTAGATTGATAATAATAAGAGTAATGAGTATACTAATTGTAGTTCTATCGATCATATCTGCATAATATGGTTAATAATATGAGTTAGATTGATAATAATAAGAGTAATAAGTATAGTAAATGTCGTGCTATCGATCATATCTGCATAATATGGTTAATAATATGAGTTAGATTGATAACAGTAAGAGTAATAAGTACAGTAAATGTCGTGCTATCGATCATATCTGCATAATATGGTTAATAATATGAGTTAGATTCATAATAATAAGAGTAATAAGTATAGTAATTGTCGTTCTATCGATCATATGTGCATAATATGGTTAATAATATGAGTTAGATTGATAACAGTGAGCGTAATAAGTATAGTAATTGTCGTTCTGTCGATCACATAAGCATAATATGGCTAATAATCTGAGTTAGATTGATAATAATAAGAGTAATAAGTATAGTAAATGTCGTGCTATCGATCATATCTGCATAATATGGTTAATAATATGAGTTAGATTCATAATAATAAGAGTAATAAGTATAGTAATTGTCGTTCTATCGATGACATAAGCATAATATGGCTAATAATATGAGTTAGATTGATAACAATGAGAGTAATAAGTATAGTAATGGTCGTTCTATCGATCATATGAGCATAATGTGGTTAATGATATGAGCTAGATTGATAATAGTAAGTGTAATGAGTATAGTAATTGTCGTTCTGTCGATCACATAAGCATAATATGGCTAATAATATGAGTTGGGCCGATAATAATAAGAGTAATGAGTATAGTAATTGTCGTTCTATCGATCATATTTGCATAATATGGTTAATAATATGAGTTAGATTGATAACAGTGAGTGTAATAAGTATAGTAATTGTCGTTCTGTCGATCATATAAGCATAATATGGCTAATAATATGAGTTAGATTGATAATAATAAGGGAAATGAATATAGTAATTGTCGTTCTATCTATCATATAAGCTTAATATGGCTAATAATATGAGTTAGATTGATAATAATAAGAGTAAGGAGTATACTAATTGTAGTTCTATCGATCATATCTGCATATTATGGTTAATAATATGAGTTAGATTGATAACAGTTAGTGTAATAAGTATAGTAATTGTCGTTCTATCGATCATATAAGCATAATATGGCTAATAATATGAGTTAGATTGATAATAATAGGGGAAATGAATATAGTAATTGTCGTTCTATCGATCATATAAGCTTAATATGGCTAATAATATGAGTTAGATTGATAATAATAAGAGTAATGAGTATACTAATTGTAGTTCTATCGATCATATCTGCATAATATGGTTAATAATATGAGTTGGATTGATAATAATAAGAGTAATAAGTATAGTAAATGTCGTGCTATCGATCATATCTGCATAATATGGTTAATAATATGAGTTAGATTGATAATAATAAGAGTAGTAAGTGTAGTAAATGTCGTGCTATCGATCATATCTGCATAATATGGTTAATAATATGAGTTAGATTGATAATTGTGTGTGTAATAAGTATAGTAATTGTCGTTCTATCGATCACATAAGCATAATATGGCTAATAATATGAGTTAGATTGATAACAATGAGAGTAATAAGTATAGTAATTGTCGTTCTATCGATCATATTAGCATAATATGGTTAATAATATGTGTTAAATTGATAACAGTGAGTGTAATGAATATAGTAATTGTCGTTCTGTCGATCATATAAGCATAATATGGCTAATAATATGAGTTAGATTGATAATAATAAGAGTAATGAGTATACTAATTGTAGTTCTATCGATCATATCTGCATAATATGGTTAATAATATGAGTTAGATTGATAATAGTGAGTGTAATAAGTATAGTAATTGTCGTTCTATCGATCATATTAGCATAATATGGCTTATAATATGAGTTAGGCTGATAATAATAAGAGTAATGAGTATAGTAATTGTCGTTCTATCGATCATATTTGCATAATGTGGTTAATAATATGAGTTAGATTGATAACAGTGAGTGTAATAAGTATAGTAATTGTCTTTCTATCGATCATATAAGCATAATATGGCTAATAATATGAGTTAGATTGATAATAATAAGAGAAATGAATATAGTAATTGTCGTTCTGTCGATCACATAAGCATAATATGGCTAATAATCTGAGTTAGATTGATAATAATAAGAGAAATGAGTATAGTAATTGTCTTTCTATCGATCATATCCGCATAATATGGTTAATAACATGAGTTAGATTGATAATAGTGAGTGTAATAAGTATAGTAATTGTCGTTCTATCGATCATATTAGCATAATATGGCTTATAATATGAGTTAGATTGATAATAATAAGAGAAGTGAGTATAGTCATTGTCGTTCGATCGATCATATAAGCATAATATGTCTAATAATATGAGTAAGATTGATAATAATAAGAGAAGTGAGTATAGTCATTGTCGTTCGATCGATCATATAAGCATAATATGGCTAATGATATGAGTTAGATTGATAATAATAAGAGTAATGAGTATACTAATTGTAGTTCTATCGATCATATCTGCATAATATGGTTAATAATATGAGTTAGATTGATAACAGTAAGAGTAATATGTACAGTAAATGTCGTGCTATCGATCATATCTGCATAATATGGTTAATAATATGAGTTAGATTCATAATAATAAGAGTAATAAGTATAGTAATTGTCGTTCTATCGATCATATGTGCATAATATGGTTAATAATATGAGTTAGATTGATAACAGTGAGCGTAATAAGTATAGTAATTGTCGTTCTGTCGATCACATAAGCATAATATGGCTAATAATCTGAGTTAGATTGATAATAATAAGAGTAATAAGTGTAGTAAATGGCGTGCTATCGATCATATCCGCATAATATGGCTAAATATATGAGTTAGATTCATAATAATAAGAGTAATAAGTATAGTAATTGTCCTTCTATCGATCACATAAGCATAATATGGCTAATGATATGAGTTAGATTGATAATAATAAGAGTAATAGGTATAGTAATTATCGTTCTACCGATCATATAAGCATAATATGGCTAATAATATGAGTTAGATTGATAATAATAAGAGTAATAAGTATAGTAATTGTCGTTCTATCGATCATATAAGCATAATATGGCTAATAATATGAGTTAGATTGATAATAATAAGAGTAATGAGTATACTAATTGTAGTTCTATCGATCATATCTGCATAATATGGTTAATAATATGAGTTAGATTGATAATAGTGAGTGTAATAAGTATAGTAATTGTCGTTCTATCGATCATATTAGCATGATATGGTTAATAACATGAGTTAGATTGATAATAATAAGTGTAATGAGTACAGTAATTGTCGTTCTATCGATCATATAAGCATAATAAGGCTAATAATATGAGTTAGATTGATAATAATAAGAGTAATTAGTATAGTAATTGTCGTCTATCGATCATATAAGCATAATATGGCTAATAATATGAGTTAGGCTGATAATAATGAGAGTAATAAGTATAGTAATAGTCGTTCTGTCGATCATATAAGCATAATATGGCTAATAATATGAGTTAGATTGATAACAATAAGGGAAATGAATATAGTAATTGTCGTTCTATCGATCATATAAGCTTAATATGGCTAATAATATGAGTTAGATTGATAATAATAAGAGTAATGAGTATACTAATTGTAGTTCTATCGATCATATCTGCATAATATGGTTAATAATATGAGTTAGATTGATAATAATAAGAGTAATAAGTATAGTAAATGTCGTGCTATCGATCATATCTGCATAATATGGTTAATAATATGAGTTAGATTGATAACAGTAAGAGTAATAAGTACAGTAAATGTCGTGCTATCGATCATATCTGCATAATATGGTTAATAATATGAGTTAGATTCATAATAATAAGAGTAATAAGTATAGTAATTGTCGTTCTATCGATCATATGTGCATAATATGGTTAATAATATGAGTTAGATTGATAACAGTGAGCGTAATAAGTTTAGTAATTGTCGTTCTGTCGATCACATAAGCATAATATGGCTAATAATCTGAGTTAGATTGATAATAATAAGAGTAATAAGTGTAGTAAATGGCGTGCTATCGATCATATCCGCATAATATGGTTAAATATATGAGTTAGATTCATAATAATAAGAGTAATAAGTATAGTAATTGTCCTTCTATCGATCACATAAGCATAATATGGCTAATGATATGAGTTAGATTGATAATAATAAGAGTAATGAGTATACTAATTGTAGTTCTATCGATCATATCTGCATAATATGGTTAATAATATGAGTTAGATTGATAACAATAAGAGTAATAAGTATAGTAAATGTCGTGCTATCGATCATATCTGCATAATATGGTTAATAATATGAGTTAGATTCATAATAATAAGAGTAATAAGTATAGTAATTGTCGTTCTATCGATGACATAAGCATAATATGGCTAATAATATGAGTTAGATTGATAACAATGAGAGTAATAAGTATAGTAATGGTCGTTCTATCGATCATATGAGCATAATGTGGTTAATGATATGAGCTAGATTGATAATAGTAAGTGTAATGAGTATAGTAATTGTCGTTCTGTCGATCACATAAGCATAATATGGCTAATAATATGAGTTGGGCCGATAATAATAAGAGTAATAAGTATAGTAATTGTCGTTCTGTCGATCATATAAGCATAATATGGCTAATAATATGAATTAGATTGATAATAATAAGAGAAATGAATATAGTAATTGTCGTTCTATCGATCATATAAGCATAATATGGCTAATAATATGAGTTAGATTGATAATAATAAGAGTAAGGAGTATACTAATTGTAGTTCTATCGATCATATCTGCATAATATGGTTAATAATATGAGTTAGATTGATAACAATAAGAGTAATAAGTATAGTAAATGTCGTGCTATCGATCATATCTGCATAATATGGTTAATAATATGAGTTAGATTGATAACAATGAGAGTAATAAGTATAGTAATTGTCGTTCTATCGATCATATTAGCATAATATGGTTAATAATATGTGTTAAATTGATAATAGTGAGTGTAATGAATATAGTAATTGTCGTTCTGTCGATCATATAAGCATAATATGGCTAATAATATGAGTTAGATTGATAATAATAAGAGTAATGAGTATACTAATTGTAGTTCTATCGATCATATCTGCATAATATGGTTAATAATATGAGTTAGATTGATAATAATAAGAGTAATAAGTATAGTAAATGTCGTGCTATAGATCATATCTGCATAATATGGTTAATAATATGAGTTAGATTGATAATAATAAGAGTAGTAAGTGTAGTAAATGTCGTGCTATCGATCATATCTGCATAATATGGTTAATAATATGAGTTAGATTGATAATAGTGAGTGTAATGAGTATAGTAATTGTCGTTCTGTCGATCACATAAGCATAATATGGCTAATAATCTGAGTTAGATTGATAATAATAAGAGAAATGAGTATAGTAATTGTCTTTCTATCGATCATATCCGCATAATATGGTTAATAACATGAGTTAGATTGATAATAGTGAGTGTAATAAGTATAGTAATTGTCGTTCTATCGATCATATTAGCATAATATGGCTTATAATATGAGTTAGGCTGATAATAATAAGAGTAATGAGTATACTAATTGTAGTTCTATCGATCATGTCTGCACAATATGGTTAATAATATGAGTTAGATTGATAACAATAAGAGTAATAAGTATAGTTATTGTCGTTCTATCGATCATATTAGCATAATATGGCTAATAATATGAGTTAGATTGATAATATTAAGAGAAGTGAGTATAGTCATTGTCGTTCGATCGATCATATAAGCATAATATGTCTAATAATATGAGTAAGATTGATAATAATAAGAGAAGTGAGTATAGTCATTGTCGTTCGATCGATCATATAAGCATAATATGGCTAATGATATGAGTTAGATTGATAATAATAAGAGTAATGAGTATACCAATTGTAGTTCTATCGATCATATCTGCATAATATGGTTAATAATATGAGTTAGATTGATAACAGTAAGAGTAATATGTACAGTAAATGTCGTGCTATCGATCATATCTGCATAATATGGTTAATAATATGAGTTAGATTCATAATAATAAGAGTAATAAGTATAGTAATTGTCGTTCTATCGATCATATGTGCATAATATGGTTAATAATATGAGTTAGATTGATAACAGTGAGCGTAATAAGTATAGTAATTGTCGTTCTGTCGATCACATAAGCATAATATGGCTAATAATCTGAGTTAGATTGATAATAATAAGAGTAATAAGTGTAGTAAATGGCGTGCTATCGATCATATCCGCATAATATGGCTAAATATATGAGTTAGATTCATAATAATAAGAGTAATAAGTATAGTAATTGTCCTTCTATCGATCACATAAGCATAATATGGCTAATGATATGAGTTAGATTGATAATAATAAGAGTAATAGGTATAGTAATTATCGTTCTACCGATCATATAAGCATAATATGGCTAATAATATGAGTTAGATTGATAATAATAAGAGTAATAAGTATAGTAATTGTCGTTCTATCGATCATATAAGCATAATATGGCTAATAATATGAGTTAGATTGATAATAATAAGAGTAATGAGTATACTAATTGTAGTTCTATCGATCATATCTGCATAATATGGTTAATAATATGAGTTAGATTGATAATAGTGAGTGTAATAAGTATAGTAATTGTCGTTCTATCGATCATATTAGCATGATATGGTTAATAACATGAGTTAGATTGATAATAATAAGTGTAATGAGTACAGTAATTGTCGTTCTATCGATCATATAAGCATAATAAGGCTAATAATATGAGTTAGATTGATAATAATAAGAGTAATTAGTATAGTAATTGTCGTCTATCGATCATATAAGCATAATATGGCTAATAATATGAGTTAGGCTGATAATAATGAGAGTAATAAGTATAGTAATAGTCGTTCTGTCGATCATATAAGCATAATATGGCTAATAATATGAGTTAGATTGATAACAATAAGGGAAATGAATATAGTAATTGTCGTTCTATCGATCATATAAGCTTAATATGGCTAATAATATGAGTTAGATTGATAATAATAAGAGTAATGAGTATACTAATTGTAGTTCTATCGATCATATCTGCATAATATGGTTAATAATATGAGTTAGATTGATAATAATAAGAGTAATAAGTATAGTAAATGTCGTGCTATCGATCATATCTGCATAATATGGTTAATAATATGAGTTAGATTGATAACAGTAAGAGTAATAAGTACAGTAAATGTCGTGCTATCGATCATATCTGCATAATATGGTTAATAATATGAGTTAGATTCATAATAATAAGAGTAATAAGTATAGTAATTGTCGTTCTATCGATCATATGTGCATAATATGGTTAATAATATGAGTTAGATTGATAACAGTGAGCGTAATAAGTATAGTAATTGTCGTTCTGTCGATCACATAAGCATAATATGGCTAATAATCTGAGTTAGATTGATAATAATAAGAGTAATAAGTGTAGTAAATGGCGTGCTATCGATCATATCCGCATAATATGGTTAAATATATGAGTTAGATTCATAATAATAAGAGTAATAAGTATAGTAATTGTCCTTCTATCGATCACATAAGCATAATATGGCTAATGATATGAGTTAGATTGATAATAATAAGAGTAATGAGTATACTAATTGTAGTTCTATCGATCATATCTGCATAATATGGTTAATAATATGAGTTAGATTGATAACAATAAGAGTAATAAGTATAGTAAATGTCGTGCTATCGATCATATCTGCATAATATGGTTAATAATATGAGTTAGATTCATAATAATAAGAGTAATAAGTATAGTAATTGTCGTTCTATCGATGACATAAGCATAATATGGCTAATAATATGAGTTAGATTGATAACAATGAGAGTAATAAGTATAGTAATGGTCGTTCTATCGATCATATGAGCATAATGTGGTTAATGATATGAGCTAGATTGATAATAGTAAGTGTAATGAGTATAGTAATTGTCGTTCTGTCGATCACATAAGCATAATATGGCTAATAATATGAGTTGGGCCGATAATAATAAGAGTAATAAGTATAGTAATTGTCGTTCTGTCGATCATATAAGCATAATATGGCTAATAATATGAATTAGATTGATAATAATAAGAGAAATGAATATAGTAATTGTCGTTCTGTCGATCATATAAGCATAATATGGCTAATAATATGAGTTAGATTGATAATAATAAGGGAAATGAATATAGTAATTGTCGTTCTATCTATCATATAAGCTTAATATGGCTAATAATATGAGTTAGATTGATAATAATAAGAGTAAGGAGTATACTAATTGTAGTTCTATCGATCATATCTGCATATTATGGTTAATAATATGAGTTAGATTGATAACAGTTAGTGTAATAAGTATAGTAATTGTCGTTCTATCGATCATATAAGCATAATATGGCTAATAATATGAGTTAGATTGATAATAATAGGGGAAATGAATATAGTAATTGTCGCTCTATCGATCATATAAGCTTAATATGGCTAATAATATGAGTTAGATTGATAATAATAAGAGTAATGAGTATACTAATTGTAGTTCTATCGATCATATCTGCATAATATGGTTAATAATATGAGTTGGATTGATAATAATAAGAGTAATAAGTATAGTAATTGTCGTTCTATCGATCATATTAGCATAATATGGTTAATAATATGTGTTAAATTGATAACAGTGAGTGTAATGAATATAGTAATTGTCGTTCTGTCGATCATATAAGCATAATATGGCTAATAATATGAGTTAGATTGATAATAATAAGAGTAATGAGTATACTAATTGTAGTTCTATCGATCATATCTGCATAATATGGTTAATAATATGAGTTAGATTGATAATAGTGAGTGTAATAAGTATAGTAATTGTCGTTCTATCGATCATATTAGCATAATATGGCTTATAATATGAGTTAGGCTGATAATAATAAGAGTAATGAGTATAGTAATTGTCGTTCTATCGATCATATTTGCATAATGTGGTTAATAATATGAGTTAGATTGATAACAGTGAGTGTAATAAGTATAGTAATTGTCTTTCTATCGACCATATAAGCATAATATGGCTAATAATATGAGTTAGATTGATAATAATAAGAGAAATGAATATAGTAATTGTCGTTCTATCGATCATATAAGCATAATATGGCTAATAATATGAGTTAGATTGATAATAATAAGAGTAAGGAGTATACTAATTGTAGTTCTATCGATCATATCTGCATAATATGGTTAATAATATGAGTTAGATTGATAACAATAAGAGTAATAAGTATAGTAAATGTCGTGCTATCGATCATATCTGCATAATATGGTTAATAATATGAGTTAGATTCATAATAATAAGAGTAATAAGTATAGTAATTGTCGTTCTATCGATGACATAAGCATAATATGGCTAATAATATGAGTTAGATTGATAACAATGAGAGTAATGGTCGTTCTATCGATCATATGAGCATAATATGGTTAATAATATGAGTTAGATTGATAATAGTAAGTGTAATGAGTATAGTAATTGTCGTTCTGTCGATCATATAAGCATAATATGGCTAATAATATGAGTTAGATTGATAATAATAAGAGTAATGAGTATACTAATTGTAGTTCTATCGATCATATCTGCATAATATGGTTAATAATATGAGTTAGATTGATAACAGTGAGTGTAATAAGTATAGTAATTGTCGTTCTGTCGATCATATAAGCATAATATGGCTAATAATATGAGTTAGATTGATAATAATAAGGGAAATGAATATAGTAATTGTCGTTCTATCGGTCATATAAGCTTAATATGGCTAATAATATAAGTTAGATTGATAATAATAAGAGTAAGGAGTATACTAATTGTAGTTCTATCGATCATATCTGCATATTATGGTTAATAATATGAGTTAGATTGATAACAGTTAGTGTAATAAGTATAGTAATTGTCGTTCTATCGATCATATAAGCATAATATGGCTAATAATATGAGTTAGATTGATAATAATAAGAGTAATGAGTATACTAATTGTAGTTCTATCGATCATATCTGCATAATATGGTTAATAATATGAGTTAGATTGATAATAGTGAGTGTAATAAGTATAGTAATTGTCGTTCTATCGATCATATTAGCATGATATGGATAATAACATGAGTTAGATTGATAATAATAAGTGTAATGAGTACAGTAATTGTCGTTCTATCGATCATATAAGCATAATAAGGCTAATAATATGAGTTAGATTGATAATAATAAGAGTAATTAGTATAGTAATTGTCGTCTATCGATCATATAAGCATAATATGGCTAATAATATGAGTTAGGCTGATAATAATGAGAGTAATAAGTATAGTAATAGTCGTTCTGTCGATCATATAAGCATAATATGGCTAATAATATGAGTTAGATTGATAACAATAAGGGAAATGAATATAGTAATTGTCGTTCTATCGATCATATAAGCTTAATATGGCTAATAATATGAGTTAGATTGATAATAATAAGAGTAATGAGTATACTAATTGTAGTTCTATCGATCATATCTGCATAATATGGTTAATAATATGAGTTAGATTGATAATAATAAGAGTAATAAGTATAGTAAATGTCGTGCTATCGATCATATCTGCATAATATGGTTAATAATATGAGTTAGATTGATAACAGTAAGAGTAATAAGTACAGTAAATGTCGTGCTATCGATCATATCTGCATAATATGGTTAATAATATGAGTTAGATTCATAATAATAAGAGTAATAAGTATAGTAATTGTCGTTCTATCGATCATATGTGCATAATATGGTTAATAATATGAGTTAGATTGATAACAGTGAGCGTAATAAGTATAGTAATTGTCGTTCTGTCGATCACATAAGCATAATATGGCTAATAATCTGAGTTAGATTGATAATAATAAGAGTAATAAGTGTAGTAAATGGCGTGCTATCGATCATATCCGCATAATATGGTTAAATATATGAGTTAGATTCATAATAATAAGAGTAATAAGTATAGTAATTGTCCTTCTATCGATCACATAAGCATAATATGGCTAATGATATGAGTTAGATTGATAATAATAAGAGTAATGAGTATACTAATTGTAGTTCTATCGATCATATCTGCATAATATGGTTAATAATATGAGTTAGATTGATAACAATAAGAGTAATAAGTATAGTAAATGTCGTGCTATCGATCATATCTGCATAATATGGTTAATAATATGAGTTAGATTCATAATAATAAGAGTAATAAGTATAGTAATTGTCGTTCTATCGATGACATAAGCATAATATGGCTAATAATATGAGTTAGATTGATAACAATGAGAGTAATAAGTATAGTAATGGTCGTTCTATCGATCATATGAGCATAATGTGGTTAATGATATGAGCTAGATTGATAATAGTAAGTGTAATGAGTATAGTAATTGTCGTTCTGTCGATCACATAAGCATAATATGGCTAATAATATGAGTTGGGCCGATAATAATAAGAGTAATGAGTATAGTAATTGTCGTTCTATCGATCATATTTGCATAATATGGTTAATAATATGAGTTAGATTGATAACAGTGAGTGTAATAAGTATAGTAATTGTCGTTCTGTCGATCATATAAGCATAATATGGCTAATAATATGAGTTAGATTGATAATAATAAGGGAAATGAATATAGTAATTGTCGTTCTATCTATCATATAAGCTTAATATGGCTAATAATATGAGTTAGATTGATAATAATAAGAGTAAGGAGTATACTAATTGTAGTTCTATCGATCATATCTGCATATTATGGTTAATAATATGAGTTAGATTGATAACAGTTAGTGTAATAAGTATAGTAATTGTCGTTCTATCGATCATATAAGCATAATATGGCTAATAATATGAGTTAGATTGATAATAATAGGGGAAATGAATATAGTAATTGTCGTTCTATCGATCATATAAGCTTAATATGGCTAATAATATGAGTTAGATTGATAATAATAAGAGTAATGAGTATACTAATTGTAGTTCTATCGATCATATCTGCATAATATGGTTAATAATATGAGTTGGATTGATAATAATAAGAGTAATAAGTATAGTAAATGTCGTGCTATCGATCATATCTGCATAATATGGTTAATAATATGAGTTAGATTGATAATAATAAGAGTAGTAAGTGTAGTAAATGTCGTGCTATCGATCATATCTGCATAATATGGTTAATAATATGAGTTAGATTGATAATTGTGTGTGTAATAAGTATAGTAATTGTCGTTCTATCGATCACATAAGCATAATATGGCTAATAATATGAGTTAGATTGATAACAATGAGAGTAATAAGTATAGTAATTGTCGTTCTATCGATCATATTAGCATAATATGGTTAATAATATGTGTTAAATTGATAACAGTGAGTGTAATGAATATAGTAATTGTCGTTCTGTCGATCATATAAGCATAATATGGCTAATAATATGAGTTAGATTGATAATAATAAGAGTAATGAGTATACTAATTGTAGTTCTATCGATCATATCTGCATAATATGGTTAATAATATGAGTTAGATTGATAATAGTGAGTGTAATAAGTATAGTAATTGTCGTTCTATCGATCATATTAGCATAATATGGCTTATAATATGAGTTAGGCTGATAATAATAAGAGTAATGAGTATAGTAATTGTCGTTCTATCGATCATATTTGCATAATGTGGTTAATAATATGAGTTAGATTGATAACAGTGAGTGTAATAAGTATAGTAATTGTCTTTCTATCGATCATATAAGCATAATATGGCTAATAATATGAGTTAGATTGATAATAATAAGAGAAATGAATATAGTAATTGTCGTTCTATCGATCATATAAGCATAATATGGCTAATAATATGAGTTAGATTGATAATAATAAGAGTAAGGAGTATACTAATTGTAGTTCTATCGATCATATCTGCATAATATGGTTAATAATATGAGTTAGATTGATAACAATAAGCGTAATAAGTATAGTAAATGTCGTGCTATCGATCATATCTGCATAATATGGTTAATAATATGAGTTAGATTCATAATAATAAGAGTAATAAGTATAGTAATTGTCGTTCTATCGATGACATAAGCATAATATGGCTAATAATATGAGTTAGATTGATAACAATGAGAGTAATGGTCGTTCTATCGATCATATGAGCATAATATGGTTAATAATATGAGTTAGATTGATAATAGTAAGTGTAATGAGTATAGTAATTGTCGTTCTGTCGATCATATAAGCATAATGTGGCTAATAATATGAGTTGGGCCGATAATAATAAGAGTAATGAGTATAGTAATTGTCGTTCTATCGATCATATTTGCATAATATGGTTAATAATATGAGTTAGATTGATAACAGTGAGTGTAATAAGTATAGTAATTGTCGTTCTGTCGATCATATAAGCATAATATGGCTAATAATATGAGTTAGATTGATAATAATAAGGGAAATGAATATAGTAATTGTCGTTCTATCGATCATATAAGCTTAATATGGCTAATAATATGAGTTAGATTGATAATAATAAGAGTAAGGAGTATACTAATTGTAGTTCTATCGATCATATCTGCATATTATGGTTAATAATATGAGTTAGATTGATAACAGTTAGTGTAATAAGTATAGTAATTGTCGTTCTATCGATCATATAAGCATAATATGGCTAATAATATGAGTTAGATTGATAATAATAAGAGTAATGAGTATACTAATTGTAGTTCTATCGATCATATCTGCATAATATGGTTAATAATATGAGTTAGATTGATAATAGTGAGTGTAATAAGTATAGTAATTGTCGTTCTATCGATCATATTAGCATGATATGGATAATAACATGAGTTAGATTGATAATAATAAGTGTAATGAGTACAGTAATTGTCGTTCTATCGATCATATAAGCATAATAAGGCTAATAATATGAGTTAGATTGATAATAATAAGAGTAATTAGTATAGTAATTGTCGTCTATCGATCATATAAGCATAATATGGCTAATGATATGAGTTAGATTGATAATAATAAGAGTAATGAGTATACTAATTGTAGTTCTATCGATCATATCTGCATAATATGGTTAATAATATGAGTTAGATTGATAACAATAAGAGTAATAAGTATAGTAAATGTCGTGCTATCGATCATATCTGCATAATATGGTTAATAATATGAGTTAGATTCATAATAATAAGAGTAATAAGTATAGTAATTGTCGTTCTATCGATGACATAAGCATAATATGGCTAATAATATGAGTTAGATTGATAACAATGAGAGTAATAAGTATAGTAATGGTCGTTCTATCGATCATATGAGCATAATGTGGTTAATGATATGAGCTAGATTGATAATAGTAAGTGTAATGAGTATAGTAATTGTCGTTCTGTCGATCACATAAGCATAATATGGCTAATAATATGAGTTGGGCCGATAATAATAAGAGTAATGAGTATAGTAATTGTCGTTCTATCGATCATATTTGCATAATATGGTTAATAATATGAGTTAGATTGATAACAGTGAGTGTAATAAGTATAGTAATTGTCGTTCTGTCGATCATATAAGCATAATATGGCTAATAATATGAGTTAGATTGATAATAATAAGGGAAATGAATATAGTAATTGTCGTTCTATCTATCATATAAGCTTAATATGGCTAATAATATGAGTTAGATTGATAATAATAAGAGTAAGGAGTATACTAATTGTAGTTCTATCGATCATATCTGCATATTATGGTTAATAATATGAGTTAGATTGATAACAGTTAGTGTAATAAGTATAGTAATTGTCGTTCTATCGATCATATAAGCATAATATGGCTAATAATATGAGTTAGATTGATAATAATAGGGGAAATGAATATAGTAATTGTCGCTCTATCGATCATATAAGCTTAATATGGCTAATAATATGAGTTAGATTGATAATAATAAGAGTAATGAGTATACTAATTGTAGTTCTATCGATCATATCTGCATAATATGGCTAATAATATGAGTTAGATTGATAATAATAAGAGTAATGAGTATACTAATTGTAGTTCTATCGATCATATCTGCATAATATGGTTAATAATATGAGTTAGATTGATAACAGTGAGTGTAATAAGTATAGTAATTGTCGTTCTGTCGATCATATAAGCATAATATGGCTAATAATATGAGTTAGATTGATAATAATAAGGGAAATGAATATAGTAATTGTCGTTCTATCGGTCATATAAGCTTAATATGGCTAATAATATAAGTTAGATTGATAATAATAAGAGTAAGGAGTATACTAATTGTAGTTCTATCGATCATATCTGCATATTATGGTTAATAATATGAGTTAGATTGATAACAGTTAGTGTAATAAGTATAGTAATTGTCGTTCTATCGATCATATAAGCATAATATGGCTAATAATATGAGTTAGATTGATAATAATAAGAGTAATGAGTATACTAATTGTAGTTCTATCGATCATATCTGCATAATATGGTTAATAATATGAGTTAGATTGATAATAGTGAGTGTAATAAGTATAGTAATTGTCGTTCTATCGATCATATTAGCATGATATGGATAATAACATGAGTTAGATTGATAATAATAAGTGTAATGAGTACAGTAATTGTCGTTCTATCGATCATATAAGCATAATAAGGCTAATAATATGAGTTAGATTGATAATAATAAGAGTAATTAGTATAGTAATTGTCGTCTATCGATCATATAAGCATAATATGGCTAATAATATGAGTTAGGCTGATAATAATGAGAGTAATAAGTATAGTAATAGTCGTTCTGTCGATCATATAAGCATAATATGGCTAATAATATGAGTTAGATTGATAACAATAAGGGAAATGAATATAGTAATTGTCGTTCTATCGATCATATAAGCTTAATATGGCTAATAATATGAGTTAGATTGATAATAATAAGAGTAATGAGTATACTAATTGTAGTTCTATCGATCATATCTGCATAATATGGTTAATAATATGAGTTAGATTGATAATAATAAGAGTAATAAGTATAGTAAATGTCGTGCTATCGATCATATCTGCATAATATGGTTAATAATATGAGTTAGATTGATAACAGTAAGAGTAATAAGTACAGTAAATGTCGTGCTATCGATCATATCTGCATAATATGGTTAATAATATGAGTTAGATTCATAATAATAAGAGTAATAAGTATAGTAATTGTCGTTCTATCGATCATATGTGCATAATATGGTTAATAATATGAGTTAGATTGATAACAGTGAGCGTAATAAGTATAGTAATTGTCGTTCTGTCGATCACATAAGCATAATATGGCTAATAATCTGAGTTAGATTGATAATAATAAGAGTAATAAGTGTAGTAAATGGCGTGCTATCGATCATATCCGCATAATATGGTTAAATATATGAGTTAGATTCATAATAATAAGAGTAATAAGTATAGTAATTGTCCTTCTATCGATCACATAAGCATAATATGGCTAATGATATGAGTTAGATTGATAATAATAAGAGTAATGAGTATACTAATTGTAGTTCTATCGATCATATCTGCATAATATGGTTAATAATATGAGTTAGATTGATAACAATAAGAGTAATAAGTATAGTAAATGTCGTGCTATCGATCATATCTGCATAATATGGTTAATAATATGAGTTAGATTCATAATAATAAGAGTAATAAGTATAGTAATTGTCGTTCTATCGATGACATAAGCATAATATGGCTAATAATATGAGTTAGATTGATAACAATGAGAGTAATAAGTATAGTAATGGTCGTTCTATCGATCATATGAGCATAATGTGGTTAATGATATGAGCTAGATTGATAATAGTAAGTGTAATGAGTATAGTAATTGTCGTTCTGTCGATCACATAAGCATAATATGGCTAATAATATGAGTTGGGCCGATAATAATAAGAGTAATGAGTATAGTAATTGTCGTTCTATCGATCATATTTGCATAATATGGTTAATAATATGAGTTAGATTGATAACAGTGAGTGTAATAAGTATAGTAATTGTCGTTCTGTCGATCATATAAGCATAATATGGCTAATAATATGAGTTAGATTGATAATAATAAGGGAAATGAATATAGTAATTGTCGTTCTATCTATCATATAAGCTTAATATGGCTAATAATATGAGTTAGATTGATAATAATAAGAGTAAGGAGTATACTAATTGTAGTTCTATCGATCATATCTGCATATTATGGTTAATAATATGAGTTAGATTGATAACAGTTAGTGTAATAAGTATAGTAATTGTCGTTCTATCGATCATATAAGCATAATATGGCTAATAATATGAGTTAGATTGATAATAATAGGGGAAATGAATATAGTAATTGTCGCTCTATCGATCATATAAGCTTAATATGGCTAATAATATGAGTTAGATTGATAATAATAAGAGTAATGAGTATACTAATTGTAGTTCTATCGATCATATCTGCATAATATGGTTAATAATATGAGTTGGATTGATAATAATAAGAGTAATAAGTATAGTAAATGTCGTGCTATCGATCATATCTGCATAGTATGGTTAATAATATGAGTTAGATTGATAATAATAAGAGTAGTAAGTGTAGTAAATGTCGTGCTATCGATCATATCTGCATAATATGGTTAATAATATGAGTTAGATTGATAATTGTGTGTGTAATAAGTATAGTAATTGTCGTTCTATCGATCACATAAGCATAATATGGCTAATAATATGAGTTAGATTGATAACAATGAGAGTAATAAGTATAGTAATTGTCGTTCTATCGATCATATTAGCATAATATGGTTAATAATATGTGTTAAATTGATAACAGTGAGTGTAATGAATATAGTAATTGTCGTTCTGTCGATCATATAAGCATAATATGGCTAATAATATGAGTTAGATTGATAATAATAAGAGTAATGAGTATACTAATTGTAGTTCTATCGATCATATCTGCATAATATGGTTAATAATATGAGTTAGATTGATAATAGTGAGTGTAATAAGTATAGTAATTGTCGTTCTATCGATCATATTAGCATAATATGGCTTATAATATGAGTTAGGCTGATAATAATAAGAGTAATGAGTATAGTAATTGTCGTTCTATCGATCATATTTGCATAATGTGGTTAATAATATGAGTTAGATTGATAACAGTGAGTGTAATAAGTATAGTAATTGTCTTTCTATCGACCATATAAGCATAATATGGCTAATAATATGAGTTAGATTGATAATAATAAGAGAAATGAATATAGTAATTGTCGTTCTATCGATCATATAAGCATAATATGGCTAATAATATGAGTTAGATTGATAATAATAAGAGTAAGGAGTATACTAATTGTAGTTCTATCGATCATATCTGCATAATATGGTTAATAATATGAGTTAGATTGATAACAATAAGAGTAATAAGTATAGTAAATGTCGTGCTATCGATCATATCTGCATAATATGGTTAATAATATGAGTTAGATTCATAATAATAAGAGTAATAAGTATAGTAATTGTCGTTCTATCGATGACATAAGCATAATATGGCTAATAATATGAGTTAGATTGATAACAATGAGAGTAATGGTCGTTCTATCGATCATATGAGCATAATATGGTTAATAATATGAGTTAGATTGATAATAGTAAGTGTAATGAGTATAGTAATTGTCGTTCTGTCGATCATATAAGCATAATATGGCTAATAATATGAGTTAGATTGATAATAATAAGAGTAATGAGTATACTAATTGTAGTTCTATCGATCATATCTGCATAATATGGTTAATAATATGAGTTAGATTGATAACAGTGCGTGTAATAAGTATAGTAATTGTCGTTCTGTCGATCATATAAGCATAATATGGCTAATAATATGAGTTAGATTGATAATAATAAGGGAAATGAATATAGTAATTGTCGTTCTATCGATCATATAAGCTTAATATGGCTAATAATATGAGTTAGATTGATAATAATAAGAGTAAGGAGTATACTAATTGTAGTTCTATCGATCATATCTGCATATTATGGTTAATAATATGAGTTAGATTGATAACAGTTAGTGTAATAAGTATAGTAATTGTCGTTCTATCGATCATATAAGCATAATATGGCTAATAATATGAGTTAGATTGATAATAATAAGAGTAATGAGTATACTAATTGTAGTTCTATCGATCATATCTGCATAATATGGTTAATAATATGAGTTAGATTGATAATAGTGAGTGTAATAAGTATAGTAATTGTCGTTCTATCGATCATATTAGCATGATATGGATAATAACATGAGTTAGATTGATAATAATAAGTGTAATGAGTACAGTAATTGTCGTTCTATCGATCATATAAGCATAATAAGGCTAATAATATGAGTTAGATTGATAATAATAAGAGTAATTAGTATAGTAATTGTCGTCTATCGATCATATAAGCATAATATGGCTAATGATATGAGTTAGATTGATAATAATAAGAGTAATGAGTATACTAATTGTAGTTCTATCGATCATATCTGCATAATATGGTTAATAATATGAGTTAGATTGATAACAATAAGAGTAATAAGTATAGTAAATGTCGTGCTATCGATCATATCTGCATAATATGGTTAATAATATGAGTTAGATTCATAATAATAAGAGTAATAAGTATAGTAATTGTCGTTCTATCGATGACATAAGCATAATATGGCTAATAATATGAGTTAGATTGATAACAATGAGAGTAATAAGTATAGTAATGGTCGTTCTATCGATCATATGAGCATAATGTGGTTAATGATATGAGCTAGATTGATAATAGTAAGTGTAATGAGTATAGTAATTGTCGTTCTGTCGATCACATAAGCATAATATGGCTAATAATATGAGTTGGGCCGATAATAATAAGAGTAATGAGTATAGTAATTGTCGTTCTATCGATCATATTTGCATAATATGGTTAATAATATGAGTTAGATTGATAACAGTGAGTGTAATAAGTATAGTAATTGTCGTTCTGTCGATCATATAAGCATAATATGGCTAATAATATGAGTTAGATTGATAATAATAAGGGAAATGAATATAGTAATTGTCGTTCTATCTATCATATAAGCTTAATATGGCTAATAATATGAGTTAGATTGATAATAATAAGAGTAAGGAGTATACTAATTGTAGTTCTATCGATCATATCTGCATATTATGGTTAATAATATGAGTTAGATTGATAACAGTTAGTGTAATAAGTATAGTAATTGTCGTTCTATCGATCATATAAGCATAATATGGCTAATAATATGAGTTAGATTGATAATAATAGGGGAAATGAATATAGTAATTGTCGCTCTATCGATCATATAAGCTTAATATGGCTAATAATATGAGTTAGATTGATAATAATAAGAGTAATGAGTATACTAATTGTAGTTCTATCGATCATATCTGCATAATATGGTTAATAATATGAGTTGGATTGATAATAATAAGAGTAATAAGTATAGTAAATGTCGTGCTATCGATCATATCTGCATAATATGGTTAATAATATGAGTTAGATTGATAATAATAAGAGTAGTAAGTGTAGTAAATGTCGTGCTATCGATCATATCTGCATAATATGGTTAATAATATGAGTTAGATTGATAATTGTGTGTGTAATAAGTATAGTAATTGTCGTTCTATCGATCACATAAGCATAATATGGCTAATAATATGAGTTAGATTGATAACAATGAGAGTAATAAGTATAGTAATTGTCGTTCTATCGATCATATTAGCATAATATGGTTAATAATATGTGTTAAATTGATAACAGTGAGTGTAATGAATATAGTAATTGTCGTTCTGTCGATCATATAAGCATAATATGGCTAATAATATGAGTTAGATTGATAATAATAAGAGTAATGAGTATACTAATTGTAGTTCTATCGATCATATCTGCATAATATGGTTAATAATATGAGTTAGATTGATAATAGTGAGTGTAATAAGTATAGTAATTGTCGTTCTATCGATCATATTAGCATAATATGGCTTATAATATGAGTTAGGCTGATAATAATAAGAGTAATGAGTATAGTAATTGTCGTTCTATCGATCATATTTGCATAATGTGGTTAATAATATGAGTTAGATTGATAACAGTGAGTGTAATAAGTATAGTAATTGTCTTTCTATCGATCATATAAGCATAATATGGCTAATAATATGAGTTAGATTGATAATAATAAGAGAAATGAATATAGTAATTGTCGTTCTATCGATCATATAAGCATAATATGGCTAATAATATGAGTTAGATTGATAATAATAAGAGTAAGGAGTATACTAATTGTAGTTCTATCGATCATATCTGCATAATATGGTTAATAATATGAGTTAGATTGATAACAATAAGCATAATAAGTATAGTAAATGTCGTGCTATCGATCATATCTGCATAATATGGTTAATAATATGAGTTAGATTCATAATAATAAGAGTAATAAGTATAGTAATTGTCGTTCTATCGATGACATAAGCATAATATGGCTAATAATATGAGTTAGATTGATAACAATGAGAGTAATGGTCGTTCTATCGATCATATGAGCATAATATGGTTAATAATATGAGTTAGATTGATAATAGTAAGTGTAATGAGTATAGTAATTGTCGTTCTGTCGATCATATAAGCATAATGTGGCTAATAATATGAGTTGGGCCGATAATAATAAGAGTAATGAGTATAGTAATTGTCGTTCTATCGATCATATTTGCATAATATGGTTAATAATATGAGTTAGATTGATAACAGTGAGTGTAATAAGTATAGTAATTGTCGTTCTGTCGATCATATAAGCATAATATGGCTAATAATATGAGTTAGATTGATAATAATAAGGGAAATGAATATAGTAATTGTCGTTCTATCGATCATATAAGCTTAATATGGCTAATAATATGAGTTAGATTGATAATAATAAGAGTAAGGAGTATACTAATTGTAGTTCTATCGATCATATCTGCATATTATGGTTAATAATATGAGTTAGATTGATAACAGTTAGTGTAATAAGTATAGTAATTGTCGTTCTATCGATCATATAAGTAAGCATAATATGGCTAATAATATGAGTTAGATTGATAATAATACGGGAAATGAATATAGTAATTGTCGTTCTATCGATCATATAAGCTTAATATGGCTAATAATATGAGTTAGATTGATAATAATAAGAGTAATGAGTATACTAATTGTAGTTCTATCGATCATATCTGCATAATATGGTTAATAACATGAGTTGGATTGATAATAATAAGAGTAATAAGTATAGTAAATGACGTGCTATCGATCATATCTGCATAATATGGTTAATAATATGAGTTAGATTGATAATAATAAGAGTAGTAAGTGTAGTAAATGTCGTGCTATCGATCATATCTGCATAATATGGTTAATAATATGAGTTAGATTGATAATAATAAGAGTAGTAAGTGTAGTAAATGTCGTGCTATCGATCATATCTGCATAATATGGTTAATAATATGAGTTAGATTGATAACAATGAGAGTAATAAGTATAGTAATTGTCGTTCTATCGATCATATTAGCATAATATGGTTAATAATATGTGTTAAATTGATAATAGTGAGTGTAATGAATATAGTAATTGTCGTTCTGTCGATCATATAAGCATAATATGGCTAATAATATGAGTTAGATTGATAATAATAAGAGTAATGAGTATACTAATTGTAGTTCTATCGATCATATCTGCATAATATGGTTAATAATATGAGTTAGATTGATAATAATAAGAGTAATAAGTATAGTAAATGTCGTGCTATAGATCATATCTGCATAATATGGTTAATAATATGAGTTAGATTGATAATATAAGAGTAGTAAGTGTAGTAAATGTCGTGCTATCGATCATATCTGCATAATATGGTTAATAATATGAGTTAGATTGATAATAGTGAGTGTAATGAGTATAGTAATTGTCGTTCTGTCGATCACATAAGCATAATATGGCTAATAATCTGAGTTAGATTGATAATAATAAGAGTAATAAGTGTAGTAAATGGCGTGCTATCGATCATATCTGCATAATATGGGTTAATAATATGAGTTAGATTGATAATAGTGAGTGTAATAAGTATAGTAATTGTCGTTCTATCGATCATATTAGCATGATATGGTTAATAACATGAGTTAGATTGATAATAATAAGTGTAATGAGTACAGTATTGTCGTTTCTAAATCGATCATAAGCATAATAAGGCTAATAATATGAGTTAGATGATAATAATAAGAGTAATTAGTATAGTAATTGTCGTCTATCGATCATATAAGCATAATATGGCTAATAATATGAGTTAGGCTGATAATAATGAGAGTAATAAGTATAGTAATAGTCGTTCTGTCGATCGATATAAGCATAATATGGCTAATAATATGAGTTAGATTGATAACAATAAGGGAAATGAATATAGTAATTGTCGTTCTATCGATCATATAAGCTTAATATGGCTAATAATATGAGTTAGATTGATAATAATAAGAGTAATGAGTATACTAATTGTAGTTCGATCGATCATATCTGCATAATATGGTTAATAATATGAGTTAGATTGATAATAATAAGAGTAAAAGTATAGTAAATGGTCGTGCTATCGATCATATCTGCATAATATGGTTAATAATATGAGTTAGATTGATAATAATAAGAGTAATAAGTGTAGTAATTGTCATGCTATCGATCATATCCGCATAATATGGTTAATAATATGAGTTATATTGATAATAGTGAGTGTATAGGTATAGTAATTGTCGTCTATCGATCATATAAGCATAATATGGCTAATAATATGAGTTAGATTGATAACAATGAGAGTAATAAGTATAGTAATTGTCGTTCTATCGATCATATTAGCATAATATGGTTAATAATATGTGTTAAATTGATAACAGTGGAGTGTAATGAATATAGTAATTGTCGTTCTGTCGATCATATAAGCATAATATGGCTAATAATATGAGTTAGATTGATAATAATAAGAGTAATGAGATACTAATTGTAGTTCTATCGATCATAACTGCATAATTGGTTAATAATATGAGTTAGATTGATAATAGTGAGTGTAATAAGTATAGTAATTGTGGTTCTATCGATCATATTAGCATAATATGCTTATAATATGAGTTAGGCTGATAATATTAAGAGTAATGAGTATAGTAATTGTCGTTCTATCGATCATATTTGCATAATGTGGTTAATAATATGAGTTAGATTGATAACAGTGAGTGTAATAAGTATAGTAATTGTCTTTCTATCGATCATATAAGCATAATATGGCTAATAATATGAGTTAGATTGATAATAATAAGAGAAATGAATATAGTAATTGTCGTTCTATCGATCATATAAGCATAATATGGCTAATAATATGAGTTAGATTGATAATAATAAGAGTAAGGAGTATACTAATTGTAGTTCTATCGATCATATCTGCATAATATGGTTAATAATATGAGTTAGATTGATAACAATAAGAGTAATAAGTATAGTAAATGTCGTGCTATCGATCATATCTGCATAATATGGTTAATAATATGAGTTAGATTGATAATAGTAAGTGTAATGAGTATAGTAATTGTCGTTCTGTCGATCATATAAGCATAATATGGCTAATAATATGAGTTGGGCCGATAATAATAAGAGTAATGAGTATAGTAATTGTCGTTCTATCGATCATATTTGCATAATATGGTTAATAATATGAGTTAGATTGATAACAGTGAGTGTAATAAGTATAGTAATTGTCGTTCTGTCGATCATATAAGCATAATATGGCTAATAATATGAGTTAGATTGATAATAATAAGGGAAATGAATATAGTAATTGTCGTTCTATCGATCATATAAGCTTAATATGGCTAATAATATGAGTTAGATTGATAATAATAAGAGTAAGGAGTATACTAATTGTAGTTCTATCGATCATATCTGCATATTATGGTTAATAATATGAGTTAGATTGATAACAGTTAGTGTAATAAGTATAGTAATTGTCGTTCTATCGATCATATAAGCATAATATGGCTAATAATATGAGTTAGATTGATAATAATAAGGGAAATGAATATAGTAATTGTCGTTCTATCGATCATATAAGCTTAATATGGCTAATAATATGAGTTAGATTGATAATAATAAGAGTAATGAGTTTACTAATTGTAGTTCTATCGATCATATCTGCATAATATGGTTAATAATATGAGTTGGATTGATAATAATAAGAGTAATAAGTATAGTAAATGACGTGCTATCGATCATATCTGCATAATATGGTTAATAATATGAGTTAGATTGATAATAATAAGAGTAGTAAGTGTAGTAAATGTCGTGCTATCGATCATATCTGCATAATATGGTTAATAATATGAGTTAAATTGATAACAGTGAGCGTAATAAGTATAGTAATTGTCGTTCTGTCGATCACATAAGCATAATATGGCTAATAATATGAGTTAGATTGATAATAATGAGAGTAAGAAGTATAGTAATTGTCGTTCTATCGATCATATAAGCATAATATGGCTAATAATATGAGTTAGATTGATAATAATAGGAGAAATGAGTATAGTAATTGTCTTTCTATCGATCATATCTGCATAATATGGTTAATAATATGAGTTAGATTGAAAATAGTGAGTGTAATAAGTATAGTAATTGTCGTTCTATCGATCATATTAGCATAATATGGCTTATAATATGAGTTATGCTGATAATAATAAGAGTAATGAGTATACTAATTGTAGTTCTATCGATCATGTCTGCATAATATGGTTAATAATATGAGTTAGATTGATAACAATAAGAGTAATAAGTATAGTTATTGTCGTTCTATCGATCATATTAGCATAATATGGCTAATAATATGAGTTAGATTGATAATAATAAGAGAAGTGAGTATAGTCATTGTCGTTCGATCGATCATATAAGCATAATATGTCTAATAATATGAGTAAGATTGATAATAATAAGAGAAGTGAGTATAGTCATTGTCGTTCGATCGATCATATAAGCATAATATGGCTAATAATATGAGTAAGATTGATAATAATAAGAGAAGTGAGTATAGTCATTGTCGTTCGATCAATCATATAAGCATAATATGGCTAATGATATGAGTTAGATTGATAATAATAAGAGTAATGAGTATACTAATTGGAGTTCTATCGATCATATCTGCATAATATGGTTAATAATATGAGTTAGATTGATAACAGTAAGAGTAATAAGTACAGTAAATGTCGTGCTATCGATCATATCTGCATAATATGGTTAATACTATGAGTTAGATTCATAATAATAAGAGTAATAAGTATAGTAATTGTCGTTCTATCGATCATATGTGCATAATATGGTTAATAATATGAGTTAAATTGATAACAGTGAGCGTAATAAGTATAGTAATTGTCGTTCTGTCGATCACATAAGCATAATATGGCTAATAATCTGAGTTAGATTGATAATAATAAGAGTAATAAGTGTAGTAAATGGCGTGCTATCGATCATATCTGCATAATATGGTTAATAATATGAGTTAGATTCATAATAATAAGACTAATAAGTATAGTAATTGTCCTTCTATCGATCACATAAGCATAATATGGCTAATAATATGAGTTAGATTGACAATAATGAGAGTAATAAGTATAGTAATTGTCGTTCTATCGATCATATTAGCATAATATGGCTTATAATATGAGTTAGGCTGATAATAATAAGAGTAATGAGTATAGTAATTGTCGTTCTATCGATCATATTTGCATAATGTGGTTAATAATATGAGTTAGATTGATAACAGTGAGTGTAATAAGTATAGTAATTGTCTTTCTATCGATCATATAAGCATAATATGGCTAATAATATGAGTTAGATTGATAATAATAAGAGAAATGAATATAGTAATTGTCGTTCTATCGATCATATAAGCATAATATGGCTAATAATATGAGTTAGATTGATAATAATAAGAGTAAGGAGTATACTAATTGTAGTTCTATCGATCATATCTGCATAATATGGTTAATAATATGAGTTAGATTGATAACAATAAGAGTAATAAGTATAGTAAATGTCGTGCTATCGATCATATCTGCATAATATGGTTAATAATATGAGTTAGATTCATAATAATAAGAGTAATAAGTATAGTAATTGTCGTTCTATCGATGACATAAGCATAATATGGCTAATAATATGAGTTAGATTGATAACAATGAGAGTAATGGTCGTTCTATCGATCATATGAGCATAATATGGGTAATAATATGAGTTAGATTGATAATAGTAAGTGTAATGAGTATAGTAATTGTCGTTCTGTCGATCATATAAGCATAATATGGCTAATAATATGAGTTGGGCCGATGATAATAAGAGTAATGAGTACAGTAATTGTCGTTCTATCGATCATATTTGCATAATATGGTTAATAATATGAGTTAGATTGATAACAGTGAGTGTAATAAGTATAGTAATTGTCGTTCTGTCGATCATATAAGCATAATATGGCTAATAATATGAGTTAGATTGATAATAATAAGGGAAATGAATATAGTAATTGTCGTTCTATCGATCATATAAGCTTAATATGGCTAATAATATGAGTTAGATTGATAATAATAAGAGTAAGGAGTATACTAATTGTAGTTCTATCGATCATATCTGCATATTATGGTTAATAATATGAGTTAGATTGATAACAGTTAGTGTAATAAGTATAGTAATTGTCGTTCTATCGATCATATAAGCATAATATGGCTAATAATATGAGTTAGATTGATAATAATAAGGGAAATGAATATAGTAATTGTCGTTCTATCGATCATATAAGCTTAATATGGCTAATAATATGAGTTAGATTGATAATAATAAGAGTAATGAGTATACTAATTGTAGTTCTATCGATCATATCTGCATAATATGGTTAATAATATGAGTTGGATTGATAATAATAAGAGTAATAAGTATAGTAAATGACGTGCTATCGATCATGTCTGCATAATATGGTTAATAATATGAGTTAGATTGATAATAATAAGAGTAGTAAGTGTAGTAAATGTCGTGCTATCGATCATATCTGCATAATATGGTTAATAATATGAGTTAGATTGATAATAGTGTGTGTAATAAGTATAGTAATTGTCGGTCTATCGATCACATAAGCATAATATGGCTAATAATATGAGTTAGATTGATAACAATGAGAGTAATAAGTATAGTAATTGTCGTTCTATCGATCATATTAGCATAATATGGTTAATAATATGTGTTAAATTGATAATAGTGAGTGTAATGAATATAGTAATTGTCGTTCTGTCGATCATATAAGCATAATATGGCTAATAATATGAGTTAGATTGATAATAATAAGAGTAATGAGTATACTAATTGTAGTTCTATCGATCATATCTGCATAATATGGTTAATAATATGAGTTAGATTGATAATAATAAGAGTAATAAGTATAGTAAATGTCGTGCTATAGATCATATCTGCATAATATGGTTAATAATATGAGTTAGATTGATAATAATAAGAGTAGTAAGTGTAGTAAATGTCGTGCTATCGATCATATCTGCATAATATGGTTAATAATATGAGTTAGATTGATAATAGTGAGTGTAATGAGTATAGTAATTGTCGTTCTGTCGATCACATAAGCATAATATGGCTAATAATCTGAGTTAGATTGATAATAATAAGAGTAATAAGTATAGTAATTGTCGTTCTATCGATCATATGTGCATAATATGGTTAATAATATGAGTTAAATTGATAACAGTGAGCGTAATAAGTATAGTAATTGTCGTTCTGTCGATCACATAAGCATAATATGGCTAATAATCTGAGTTAGCATGATAATAATAAGAGTAATAAGTGTAGTAAATGGCGTGCTATCGATCATATCTGCATAATATGGTTAATAATATGAGTTAGATTCATAATAATAAGACTAATAAGTATAGTAATTGTCCTTCTATCGATCACATAAGCATAATATGGCTAATAATATGAGTTAGATTGACAATAATGAGAGTAAGGAGTATACTAATTGTAGTTCTATCGATCATATCTGCATAATATGGTTAATAATATGAGTTAGATTGATAACAATAAGAGTAATAAGTATAGTAAATGTCGTGCTATCGATCATATCTGCATAATATGGTTAATAATATGAGTTAGATTCATAATAATAAGAGTAATAAGTATAGTAATTGTCGTTCTATCGATGACATAAGCATAATATGGCTAATAATATGAGTTAGATTGATAACAATGAGAGTAATGGTCGTTCTATCGATCATATGAGCATAATATGGGTAATAATATGAGTTAGATTGATAATAGTAAGTGTAATGAGTATAGTAATTGTCGTTCTGTCGATCATATAAGCATAATATGGCTAATAATATGAGTTGGGCCGATAATAATAAGAGTAATGAGTATAGTAATTGTCGTTCTATCGATCATATTTGCATAATATGGTTAATAATATGAGTTAGATTGATAACAGTGAGTGTAATAAGTATAGTAATTGTCGTTCTGTCGATCATATAAGCATAATATGGCTAATAATATGAGTTAGATTGATAATAATAAGGGAAATGAATATAGTAATTGTCGTTCTATCGATCATATAAGCTTAATATGGCTAATAATATGAGTTAGATTGATAATAATAAGAGTAAGGAGTATACTAATTGTAGTTCTATCGATCATATCTGCATATTATGGTTAATAATATGAGTTAGATTGATAACAGTTAGTGTAATAAGTATAGTAATTGTCGTTCTATCGATCATATAAGCATAATATGGCTAATAATATGAGTTAGATTGATAATAATAAGGGAAATGAATATAGTAATTGTCGTTCTATCGATCATATAAGCTTAATATGGCTAATAATATGAGTTAGATTGATAATAATAAGAGTAATGAGTATACTAATTGTAGTTCTATCGATCATATCTGCATAATATGGTTAATAATATGAGTTGGATTGATAATAATAAGAGTAATAAGTATAGTAAATGACGTGCTATCGATCATATCTGCATAATATGGTTAATAATATGAGTTAGATTGATAATAATAAGAGTAGTAAGTGTAGTAAATGTCGTGCTATCGATCATATCTGCATAATATGGTTAATAATATGAGTTACATTGATAATAGTGTGTGTAATAAGTATAGTAATTGTCGTTCTATCGATCACATAAGCATAATATGGCTAATAATATGAGTTAGATTGATAACAATGAGAGTAATAAGTATAGTAATTGTCGTTCTATCGATCATATTAGCATAATATGGCTAATAATATGAGTTAGATTGATAATAATAAGAGAAATGAGTATAGTAATTGTCTTTCTATCGATCATATCTGCATAATATGGTTAATAATATGAGTTAGATTGATAATAGTGAGTGTAATAAGTATAGTAATTGTCGTTCTATCGATCATATTAGCATAATATGGCTTATAATATGAGTTAGGCTGATAATAATAAGAGTAATGAGTATACTAATTGTAGTTCTATCGATCATGTCTGCATAATATGGTTAATAATATGAGTTAGATTGATAACAATAAGAGTAATAAGTATAGTTATTGTCGTTCTATCGATCATATTAGCATAATATGGCTAATAATATGAGTTAGATTGATAATAATAAGAGAAGTGAGTATAGTCATTGTCGTTCGATCGATCATATAAGCATAATATGTCTAATAATATGAGTAAGATTGATAATAATAAGAGAAGTGAGTATAGTCATTGTCGTTCGATCGATCATATAAGCATAATATGGCTAATAATATGAGTAAGATTGATAATAATAAGAGAAGTGAGTATAGTCATTGTCGTTCGATCAATCATATAAGCATAATATGGCTAATGATATGAGTTAGATTGATAATAATAAGAGTAATGAGTATACTAATTGTAGTTCTATCGATCATATCTGCATAATATGGTTAATAATATGAGTTAGATTGATAACAGTAAGAGTAATAAGTACAGTAAATGTCGTGCTATCGATCATATCTGCATAATATGGTTAATACTATGAGTTAGATTCATAATAATAAGAGTAATAAGTATAGTAATTGTCGTTCTATCGATCATATGTGCATAATATGGTTAATAATATGAGTTAAATTGATAACAGTGAGCGTAATAAGTATAGTAATTGTCGTTCTGTCGATCACATAAGCATAATATGGCTAATAATCTGAGTTAGATTGATAATAATAAGAGTAATAAGTGTAGTAAATGGCGTGCTATCGATCATATCTGCATAATATGGTTAATAATATGAGTTAGATTCATAATAATAAGACTAATAAGTATAGTAATTGTCCTTCTATCGATCACATAAGCATAATATGGCTAATAATATGAGTTAGATTGACAATAATGAGTGTAATAAGTATAGTAATTGTCGTTCTATCGATCATATAAGCATAATATGGCTACTAATATGAGTTAGATTCATAATAATAAGAGAAATGAGTATAGTAATTGTCTTTCTATCGATCATATCTGCATAATATGGTTAATAATATGAGTTAGATTGATAACAATAAGAGTAATAAGTATAGTAAATGTCGTGCTATCGATCATATCTGCATAATATGGTTAATAATATGAGTTAGATTGATAATAATAAGAGTAATGAGTATACTAATTGTAGTTCTATCGATCATATCTGCATAATATGGTTAATAATATGAGTTGGATTGATAATAATAAGAGTAATAAGTATAGTAAATGACGTGCTATCGATCATATCTGCATAATATGGTTAATAATATGAGTTAGATTGATAATAATAAGAGTAGTAAGTGTAGTAAATGTCGTGCTATCGATCATATCTGCATAATATGGTTAACAATATGAGTTAGATTGATAATAGTGTGTGCAATAAGTATAGTAATTGTCGTTCTATCGATCTCATAAGCATAATATGGCTAATAATATGAGTTAGATTGATAACAATGAGAGTAATAAGTATAGTAATTGTCGTTCTATCGATCATATTAGCATAATATGGTTAATAATATGTGTTAAATTGATAATAGTGAGTGTAATGAATATAGTAATTGTCGTTCTGTCGATCATATAAGCATAATATGGCTAATAATATGAGTTAGATTGATAATAATAAGAGTAATGGGTATACTAATTGTAGTTCTATCGATCATATCTGCATAATATGGTTAATAATATGAGTTAGATTGATAATAATAAGAGTAATAAGTATAGCAAATGTCGTGCTATAGATCATATCTGCATAATATGGTTAATAATATGAGTTAGATTGATAATAATAAGAGTAGTAAGTGTAGTAAATGTCGTGCTATCGATCATATCTGCATAATATGGTTAATAATATGAGTTAGATTGATAATAGTGAGTGTAATGAGTATAGTAATTGTCGTTCTGTCGATCACATAAGCATAATATGGCTAATAATCTGAGTTAGATTGATAATAATAAGAGTAATAAGTGTAGTAAATGGCGTGCTATCGATCATATCTGCATAATATGGTTAATAATATGAGTTAGATTCATAATAATAAGACTAATAAGTATAGTAATTGTCCTTCTATCGATCACATAAGCATAATATGGCTAATAATATGAGTTAGATTGACAATAATGAGAGTAATAAGTATAGTAATTGTCGTTCTATCGATCATATTAGCATAATATGGCTTATAATATGAGTTAGGCTGATAATAATAAGAGTAATGAGTATAGTAATTGTCGTTCTATCGATCATATTTGCATAATGTGGTTAATAATATGAGTTAGATTGATAACAGTGAGTGTAATAAGTATAGTAATTGTCGTTCTATCGATCATATAAGCATAATATGGCTAATAATATGAGTTAGATTGATAATAATAAGAGAAATGAATATAGTAATTGTCGTTCTATCGATCATATAAGCATAATATGGCTAATAATATGAGTTAGATTGATAATAATAAGAGTAAGGAGTATACTAATTGTAGTTCTATCGATCATATCTGCATAATATGGTTAATAATATGAGTTAGATTCATAATAATAAGAGTAATAAGTATAGTAATTGTCGTTCTATCGATGACATAAGCATAATATGGCTAATAATATGAGTTAGATTGATAACAATGAGAGTAATGGTCGTTCTATCGATCATATGAGCATAATATGGGTAATAATATGAGTTAGATTGATAATAGTAAGTGTAATGAGTATAGTAATTGTCGTTCTGTCGATCATATAAGCATAATATGGCTAATAATATGAGTTGGGCCGATAATAATAAGAGTAATGAGTATAGTAATTGTCGTTCTATCGATCATATCTGCATAATATGGTTAATAATATGAGTTAGATTGATAATAGTGAGTGTAATAAGTATAGTAATTGTCTTTCTATCGATCATATAAGCATAATATGGCTAATAATATGAGTTAGATTGATAATAATAAGAGAAATGAATATAGTAATTGTCGTTCTATCGATCATATAAGCATAATATGGCTAATAATATGAGTTAGATTGATAATAATAAGAGTAAGGAGTATACTAATTGTAGTTCTATCGATCATATCTGCATAATATGGTTAATAATATGAGTTAGATTGATAACAATAAGAGTAATAAGTATAGTAAATGTCGTGCTATCGATCATATCTGCATAATATGGTTAATAATATGAGTTAGATTCATAATAATAAGAGTAATAAGTATAGTAATTGTCGTTCTATCGATGACATAAGCATAATATGGCTAATAATATGAGTTAGATTGATAACAATGAGAGTAATGGTCGTTCTATCGATCATATGAGCATAATATGGGTAATAATATGAGTTAGATTGATAATAGTAAGTGTAATGAGTATAGTAATTGTCGTTCTGTCGATCATATAAGCATAATATGGCTAATAATATGAGTTGGGCCGATGATAATAAGAGTAATGAGTATAGTAATTGTCGTTCTATCGATCATGTTTGCATAATATGGTTAATAATATGAGTTAGATTGATAACAGTGAGTGTAATAAGTATAGTAATTGTCGTTCTGTCGATCATATAAGCATAATATGGCTAATAATATGAGTTAGATTGATAATAATAAGGGAAATGAATATAGTAATTGTCGTTCTATCGATCATATAAGCTTAATATGGCTAATAATATGAGTTAGATTGATAATAATAAGAGTAAGGAGTATACTAATTGTAGTTCTATCGATCATATCTGCATATTATGGTTAATAATATGAGTTAGATTGATAACAGTTAGTGTAATAAGTATAGTAATTGTCGTTCTATCGATCATATAAGCATAATATGGCTAATAATATGAGTTAGATTGATAATAATAAGGGAAATGAATATAGTAATTGTCGTTCTATCGATCATATAAGCTTAATATGGCTAATAATATGAGTTAGATTGATAATAATAAGAGTAATGAGTATACTAATTGTAGTTCTATCGATCATATCTGCATAATATGGTTAATAATATGAGTTGGATTGATAATAATAAGAGTAATAAGTATAGTAAATGACGTGCTATCGATCATATCTGCATAATATGGTTAATAATATGAGTTAGATTGATAATAATAGGAGTAGTAAGTGTAGTAAATGTCGTGCTATCGATCATATCTGCATAATATGGTTAATAATATGAGTTAGATTGATAATAGTGTGTGTAATAAGTATAGTAATTGTCGTTCTATCGATCACATAAGCATAATATGGCTAATAATATGAGTTAGATTGATAACAATGAGAGTAATAAGTATAGTAATTGTCGTTCTATCGATCATATTAGCATAATATGGTTAATAATATGTGTTAAATTGATAATAGTGAGTGTAATGAATATAGTAATTGTCGTTCTGTCGATCATATAAGCATAATATGGCTAATAAAATGAGTTAGATTGATAATAATAAGAGTAATGAGTATACTAATTGTAGTCCTATCGATCATATCTGCATAATATGGTTAATAATATGAGTTAGATTGATAATAATAAGAGTAATAAGTATAGTAAATGTCGTGCTATAGATCATATCTGCATAATATGGTTAATAATATGAGTTAGATTGATAACAATAAGAGTAGTAAGTGTAGTAAATGTCGTGCTATCGATCATATCTGCATAATATGGTTAATAATATGAGTTAGATTGATAATAGTGAGTGTAATGAGTATAGTAATTGTCGTTCTGTCGATCACATAAGCATAATATGGCTAATAATCTGAGTTAGATTGATAATAATAAGAGTAATAAGTATAGTAATTGTCGTTCTATCGATCATATGTGCGTAATATGGTTAATAATATGAGTTAAATTGATAACAGTGAGCGTAATAAGTATAGTAATTGTCGTTCTGTCGATCACATAAGCATAATATGGCTAATAATCTGAGTTAGCATGATAATAATAAGAGTAATAAGTGTAGTAAATGGCGTGCTATCGATCATATCTGCATAATATGGTTAATAATATGAGTTAGATTCATAATAATAAGACTAATAAGTATAGTAATTGTCCTTCTATCGATCACATAAGCATAATATGGCTAATAATATGAGTTAGATTGACAATAATGAGAGTAATAAGTATAGTAATTGTCGTTCTATCGATCATATTAGCATAATATGGCTTATAATATGAGTTAGGCTGATAATAATAAGAGTAATGAGTATAGTAATTGTCGTTCTATCGATCATATTTGCATAATGTGGTTAATAATATGAGTTAGATTGATAACAGTGAGTGTAATAAGTATAGTAATTGTCATTCTATCGATCATATAAGCATAATATGGCTAATAATATGAGTTAGATTGATAATAATAAGAGAAATGAATATAGTAATTGTCGTTCTATCGATCATATAAGCATAATATGGCTAATAATATGAGTTAGATTGATAATAATAAGAGTAAGGAGTATACTAATTGTAGTTCTATCGATCATATCTGCATATTATGGTTAATAATATGAGTTAGATTGATAACAGTTAGTGTAATAAGTATAGTAATTGTCGTTCTATCGATCATATAAGCATAATATGGCTAATAATATGAGTTAGATTGATAATAATAAGGGAAATGAATATAGTAATTGTCGTTCTATCGATCATATAAGCTTAATATGGCTAATAATATGAGTTAGATTGATAATAATAAGAGTAATGAGTATACTAATTGTAGTTCTATCGATCATATCTGCATAATATGGTTAATAATATGAGTTGGATTGATAATAATAAGAGTAATAAGTATAGTAAATGACGTGCTATCGATCATATCTGCATAATATGGTTAATAATATGAGTTAGATTGATAATAATAAGAGTAGTAAGTGTAGTAAATGTCGTGCTATCGATCATATCTGCATAATATGGTTAATAATATGAGTTAGATTGATAATAGTGTGTGTAATAAGTATAGTAATTGTCGTTCTATCGATCACATAAGCATAATATGGCTAATAATATGAGTTACATTGATAACAATGAGAGTAATAAGTATAGTAATTGTCGTTCCATCGATCATATTAGCATAATATGGCTAATAATATGTGTTAAATTGATAATAGTGAGTGTAATGAATATAGTAATTGTCGTTCTGTCGATCATATAAGCATAATATGGCTAATAATATGAGTTAGATTGATAATAATAAGAGTAATGAGTATACTAATTGTAGTTCTATCGATCATATCTGCATAATATGGTTAATAATATGAGTTAGATTGATAATAATAAGAGTAATAAGTATAGTAAATGTCGTGCTATAGATCATATCTGCATAATATGGTTAATAATATGAGTTAGATTGATAATAATAAGAGTAGTAAGTGTAGTAAATGTCGTGCTATCGATCATATCTGCATAATATGGTTAATAATATGAGTTAGATTGATAATAGTGAGTGTAATGAGTATAGTAATTGTCGTTCTGTCGATCACATAAGCATAATATGGCTAATAATCTGAGTTAGATTGATAATAATAAGAGTAATAAGTGTAGTAAATGGCGTGCTATCGATCATATCTGCATAATATGGTTAATAATATGAGTTAGATTCATAATAATAAGAGTAATAAGTATAGTAATTGTCCTTCTATCGATCACATAAGCATAATATGGCTAATAATATGAGTTAGATTGATAATAATGAGAGTAAGAAGTATAGTAATTGTCGTTCTATCGATCATATAAGCATAATATGGCTAATAATATGAGTTAGATTGATAATAATAAGAGAAATGAGTATAGTAATTGTCTTTCTATCGATCATATCTGCATAATATGGTTAATAATATGAGTTAGATTGATAATAGTGAGTGTAATAAGTATAGTAATTGTCGTTCTATCGATCATATTAGCATAATATGGCTTATAATATGAGTTAGGCTGATAATAATAAGAGTAATGAGTATACTAATTGTAGTTCTATCGATCATGTCTGCATAATATGGTTAATAATATGAGTTAGATTGATAACAATAAGAGTAATAAGTATAGTTATTGTCGTTCTATCGATCATATTAGCATAATATGGCTAATAATATGAGTTAGATTGATAATAATAAGAGAAGTGAGTATAGTCATTGTCGTTCGATCGATCATATAAGCATAATATGTCTAATAATATGAGTAAGATTGATAATAGTAAGAGAAGTGAGTATAGTCATTGTCGTTCGATCGATCATATAAGCATAATATGGCTAATAATATGAGTAAGATTGATAATAATAAGAGAAGTGAGTATAGTCATTGTCGTTCGATCAATCATATAAGCATAATATGGCTAATGATATGAGTTAGATTGATAATAATAAGAGTAATGAGTATACTAATTGTAGTTCTATCGATCATATCTGCATAATATGGTTAATAATATGAGTTAGATTGATAACAGTAAGAGTAATAAGTACAGTAAATGTCGTGCTATCGATCATATCTGCATAATATGGTTAATACTATGAGTTAGATTCATAATAATAAGAGTAATAAGTATAGTAATTGTCGTTCTATCGATCATATGTGCATAATATGGTTAATAATATGAGTTAAATTGATAACAGTGAGCGTAATAAGTATAGTAATTGTCGTTCTGTCGACCACATAAGCATAATATGGCTAATAATCTGAGTTAGATTGATAATAATAAGAGTAATAAGTGTACTAAATGGCGTGCTATCGATCATATCTGCATAATATGGTTAATAATATGAGTTAGATTCATAATAATAAGACTAATAAGTATAGTAATTGTCCTTCTATCGATCACATAAGCATAATATGGCTAATAATATGAGTTAGATTGACAATAATGAGAGTAATAAGTATAGTAATTGTCGTTCTATCGATCATATTAGCATAATATGGCTTATAATATGAGTTAGGCTGATAATAATAAGAGTAATGAGTATAGTAATTGTCGTTCTATCGATCATATTTGCATAATGTGGTTAATAATATGAGTTAGATTGATAACAGTGAGTGTAATAAGTATAGTAATTGTCTTTCTATCGATCATATAAGCATAATATGGCTAATAATATGAGTTAGATTGATAATAATAAGAGAAATGAATATAGTAATTGTCGTTCTATCGATCATATAAGCATAATATGGCTAATAATATGAGTTAGATTGATAATAATAAGAGTAAGGAGTATACTAATTGTAGTTCTATCGATCATATCTGCATAATATGGTTAATAATATGAGTTAGATTCATAATAATAAGAGTAATAAGTATAGTAATTGTCGTTCTATCGATGACATAAGCATAATATGGCTAATAATATGAGTTAGATTGATAACAATGAGAGTAATGGTCGTTCTATCGATCATATGAGCATAATATGGGTAATAATATGAGTTAGATTGATAATAGTAAGTGTAATGTGTATAGTAATTGTCGTTCTGTCGATCATATAAGCATAATATGGCTAATAATATGAGTTGGGCCGATAATAATAAGAGTAATGAGTATAGTAATTGTCGTTCTATCGATCATATCTGCATAATATGGTTAATAATATGAGTTAGATTGATAATAGTGAGTGTAATGAGTATAGTAATTGTCGTTCTGTCGATCACATAAGCATAATATGGCTAATAATCTGAGTTAGATTGATAATAATAAGAGTAATAAGTGTAGTAAATGGCGTGCTATCGATCATATCTGCATAATATGGTTAATAATATGAGTTAGATTCATAATAATAAGAGTAATAAGTATAGTAATTGTCCTTCTAACGATCACATAAGCATAATATGGCTAATAATATGAGTTAGATTGATAATAATGGGAGTAAGAAGTATAGTAATTGTCGTTCTATCGATCATATTAGCATAATATGGTTAATAATATGTGTTAAATTGATAATAGTGAGTGTAATGAATATAGTAATTGTCGTTCTGTCGATCATATAAGCATAATATGGCTAATAATATGAGTTAGATTGATAATAATAAGAGTAAGGAGTATACTAATTGTAGTTCTATCGATCATATCTGCATAATATGGTTAATAATATGAGTTAGATTCATAATAATAAGAGTAATAAGTATAGTAATTGTCGTTCTATCGATGACATAAGCATAATATGGCTAATAATATGAGTTAGATTGATAACAATGAGAGTAATGGTCGTTCTATCGATCATATGAGCATAATATGGGTAATAATATGAGTTAGATTGATAATAGTAAGTGTAATGAGTATAGTAATTGTCGTTCTGTCGATCATATAAGCATAATATGGCTAATAATATGAGTTGGGCCGATAATAATAAGAGTAATGAGTATAGTAATTGTCGTTCTATCGATCATATCTGCATAATATGGTTAATAATATGAGTTAGATTGATAATAGTGAGTGTAATAAGTATAGTAATTGTCTTTCTATCGATCATATAAGCATAATATGGCTAATAATATGAGTTAGATTGATAATAATAAGAGAAATGAATATAGTAATTGTCGTTCTATCGATCATATCTGCATAATATGGTTAATAATATGAGTTAGATTGATAACAATAAGAGTAATAAGTATAGTAAATGTCGTGCTATCGATCATATCTGCATAATATGGTTAATAATATGAGTTAGATTCATAATAATAAGAGTAATAAGTATAGTAATTGTCGTTCTATCGATGACATAAGCATAATATGGCTAATAATATGAGTTAGATTGATAACAATGAGAGTAATGGTCGTTCTATCGATCATATGAGCATAATATGGGTAATAATATGAGTTAGATTGATAATAGTAAGTGTAATGAGTATAGTAATTGTCGTTCTGTCGATCATATAAGCATAATATGGCTAATAATATGAGTTGGGCCGATGATAATAAGAGTAATGAGTATAGTAATTGTCGTTCTATCGATCATATTTGCATAATATGGTTAATAATATGAGTTAGATTGATAACAGTGAGTGTAATAAGTATAGTAATTGTCGTTCTGTCGATCATATAAGCATAATATGGCTAATAATATGAGTTAGATTGATAATAATAAGGGAAATGAATATAGTAATTGTCGTTCTATCGATCATATAAGCTTAATATGGCTAATAATATGAGTTAGATTGATAATAATAAGAGTAAGGAGTATACTAATTGTAGTTCTATCGATCATATCTGCATATTATGGTTAATAATATGAGTTAGATTGATAACAGTTAGTGTAATAAGTATAGTAATTGTCGTTCTATCGATCATATAAGCATAATATGGCTAATAATATGAGTTAGATTGATAATAATAAGGGAAATGAATATAGTAATTGTCGTTCTATCGATCATATAAGCTTAATATGGCTAATAATATGAGTTAGATTGATAATAATAAGAGTAATGAGTATACTAATTGTAGTTCTATCGATCATATCTGCATAATATGGTTAATAATATGAGTTGGATTGATAATAATAAGAGTAATAAGTATAGTAAATGACGTGCTATCGATCATATCTGCATAATATGGTTAATAATATGAGTTAGATTGATAATAATAGGAGTAGTAAGTGTAGTAAATGTCGTGCTATCGATCATATCTGCATAATATGGTTAATAATATGAGTTAGATTGATAATAGTGTGTGTAATAAGTATAGTAATTGTCGTTCTATCGATCACATAAGCATAATATGGCTAATAATATGAGTTAGATTGATAACAATGAGAGTAATGAGTATAGTAATTGTCGTTCTATCGATCATATTAGCATAATATGGTTAATAATATGTGTTAAATTGATAATAGTGAGTGTAATGAATATAGTAATTGTCGTTCTGTCGATCATATAAGCATAATATGGCTAATAATATGAGTTAGATTGATAATAATAAGAGTAATGAGTATACTAATTGTAGTTCTATCGATCATATCTGCATAATATGGTTAATAATATGAGTTAGATTGATAATAATAAGAGTAATAAGTATAGTAAATGTCGTGCTATAGATCATATCTGCATAATATGGTTAATAATATGAGTTAGATTGATAATAATAAGAGTAGTAAGTGTAGTAAATGTCGTGCTATCGATCATATCTGCATAATATGGTTAATAATATGAGTTAGATTGATAATAGTGAGTGTAATGAGTATAGTAATTGTCGCTCTGTCGATCACATAAGCATAATATGGCTAATAATCTGAGTTAGATTGATAATAATAAGAGTAATAAGTATAGTAATTGTCCTTCTATCGATCACATAAGCATAATATGGCTAATAATATGAGTTAGATTGACAATAATGAGAGTAATAAGTATAGTAATTGTCGTTCTATCGATCATATTAGCATAATATGGCTTATAATATGAGTTAGGCTGATAATAATAAGAGTAATGAGTATAGTAATTGTCGTTCTATCGATCATATTTGCATAATGTGGTTAATAATATGAGTTAGATTGATAACAGTGAGTGTAATAAGTATAGTAATTGTCATTCTATCGATCATATAAGCATAATATGGCTAATAATATGAGTTAGATTGATAATAATAAGAGAAATGAATATAGTAATTGTCGTTCTATCGATCATATAAGCATAAGATGGCTAATAATATGAGTTAGATTGATAATAATAAGAGTAAGGAGTATACTAATTGTAGTTCTATCGATCATATCTGCATAATATGGTTAATAATATGAGTTAGATTGATAACAATAAGAGTAATAAGTATAGTAAATGTCGTGCTATCGATCATATCTGCATAATATGGTTAATAATATGAGTTAGATTCATAATAATAAGAGTAATAAGTATAGTAATTGTCGTTCTATCGATGACATAAGCATAATATGGCTAATAATATGAGTTAGATTGATAACAATGAGAGTAATGGTCGTTCTATCGATCATATGAGCATAATATGGGTAATAATATGAGTTAGATTGATAATAGTAAGTGTAATGAGTATAGTAATTGTCGTTCTGTCGATCATATAAGCATAATATGGCTAATAATATGAGTTGGGCCGATAATAATAAGAGTAATGAGTATAGTAATTGTCGTTCTGTCGATCATATAAGCATAATATGGCTAATAATATGAGTTAGATTGATAATAATAAGGGAAATGAATATAGTAATTGTCGTTCTATCGATCATATAAGCTTAATATGGCTAATAATATGAGTTAGATTGATAATAGTAAGAGTAAGGAGTATACTAATTGTAGTTCTATCGATCATATCTGCATATTATGGTTAATAATATGAGTTAGATTGATAACAGTTAGTGTAATAAGTATAGTAATTGTCGTTCTATCGATCATATAAGCATAATATGGCTAATAATATGAGTTAGATTGATAATAATAAGGGAAATGAATATAGTAATTGTCGTTCTATCGATCATATAAGCTTAATATGGCTAATAATATGAGTTAGATTGATAATAATAAGAGTAATGAGTATACTAATTGTAGTTCTATCGATCATATCTGCATAATATGGTTAATAATATGAGTTGGATTGATAATAATAAGAGTAATAAGTATAGTAAATGACGTGCTATCGATCATATCTGCATAATATGGTTAATAATATGAGTTAGATTGATAATAATAAGAGTAGTAAGTGTAGTAAATGTCGTGCTATCGATCATATCTGCATAATATGGTTAATAATATGAGTTAGATTGATAATAGTGAGTGTAATGAGTATAGTAATTGTCGTTCTGTCGATCACATAAGCATAATATGGCTAATAATCTGAGTTAGATTGATAATAATAAGAGTAATAAGTGTAGTAAATGGCGTGCTATCGATCATATCTGCATAATATGGTTAATAATATGAGTTAGATTCATAATAATAAGAGTAATAAGTATAGTAATTGTCCTTCTATCGATCACATAAGCATAATATGGCTAATAATATGAGTTAGATTGATAATAATGAGAGTAAGAAGTATAGTAATTGTCGTTCTATCGATCATATAAGCATAATATGGCTAATAATATGAGTTAGATTGATAATAATAAGAGAAATGAGTATAGTAATTGTCTTTCTATCGATCATATCTGCATAATATGGTTAATAATATGAGTTAGATTGATAATAGTGAGTGTAATAAGTATAGTAATTGTCGTTCTATCGATCATATTAGCATAATATGGCTTATAATATGAGTTAGGCTGATAATAATAAGAGTAATGAGTATACTAATTGTAGTTCTATCGATCATGTCTGCATAATATGGTTAATAATATGAGTTAGATTGATAACAATAAGAGTAATAAGTATAGTTATTGTCGTTCTATCGATCATATTAGCATAATATGGCTAATAATATGAGTTAGATTGATAATAATAAGAGAAGTGAGTATAGTCATTGTCGTTCGATCGATCATATAAGCATAATATGTCTAATAATATGAGTAAGATTGATAATAGTAAGAGAAGTGAGTATAGTCATTGTCGTTCGATCGATCATATAAGCATAATATGGCTAATAATATGAGTAAGATTGATAATAATAAGAGAAGTGAGTATAGTCATTGTCGTTCGATCAATCATATAAGCATAATATGGCTAATGATATGAGTTAGATTGATAATAATAAGAGTAATGAGTATACTAATTGTAGTTCTATCGATCATATCTGCATAATATGGTTAATAATATGAGTTAGATTGATAACAGTAAGAGTAATAAGTACAGTAAATGTCGTGCTATCGATCATATCTGCATAATATGGTTAATACTATGAGTTAGATTCATAATAATAAGAGTAATAAGTATAGTAATTGTCGTTCTATCGATCATATGTGCATAATATGGTTAATAATATGAGTTAAATTGATAACAGTGAGCGTAATAAGTATAGTAATTGTCGTTCTGTCGATCACATAAGCATAATATGGCTAATAATCTGAGTTAGATTGATAATAATAAGAGTAATAAGTGTAGTAAATGGCGTGCTATCGATCATATCTGCATAATATGGTTAATAATATGAGTTAGATTCATAATAATAAGACTAATAAGTATAGTAATTGTCCTTCTATCGATCACATAAGCATAATATGGCTAATAATATGAGTTAGATTGACAATAATGAGAGTAATAAGTATAGTAATTGTCGTTCTATCGATCATATTAGCATAATATGGCTTATAATATGAGTTAGGCTGATAATAATAAGAGTAATGAGTATAGTAATTGTCGTTCTATCGATCATATTTGCATAATGTGGTTAATAATATGAGTTAGATTGATAACAGTGAGTGTAATAAGTATAGTAATTGTCTTTCTATCGATCATATAAGCATAATATGGCTAATAATATGAGTTAGATTGATAATAATAAGAGAAATGAATATAGTAATTGTCGTTCTATCGATCATATAAGCATAATATGGCTAATAATATGAGTTAGATTGATAATAATAAGAGTAAGGAGTATACTAATTGTAGTTCTATCGATCATATCTGCATAATATGGTTAATAATATGAGTTAGATTCATAATAATAAGAGTAATAAGTATAGTAATTGTCGTTCTATCGATGACATACGCATAATATGGCTAATAATATGAGTTAGATTGATAACAATGAGAGTAATGGTCGTTCTATCGATCATATGAGCATAATATGGGTAATAATATGAGTTAGATTGATAATAGTAAGTGTAATGAGTATAGTAATTGTCGTTCTGTCGATCATATAAGCATAATATGGCTAATAATATGAGTTGGGCCGATAATAATAAGAGTAATGAGTATAGTAATTGTCGTTCTATCGATCATATCTGCATAATATGGTTAATAATATGAGTTAGATTGATAATAGTGAGTGTAATAAGTATAGTAATTGTCGTTCTATCGATCATATTATCATAATATGGCTAATAATATGAGTTAGGCTGATAATAATGAGAGTAATAAGTATAGTAATTGTCGTTCTGTCGATCATATAAGCATAATATGGCTAATAATATGAATTAGATTGATAATAATAAGACTAATGAGTATAGTAATTGTCGTTCTATCGATCATATAAGCATAATATGGCTAATAATATGAGTTAGATTGATAATAATAAGAGTAATGAGAATACTAATTGTAGTTCTATCGATCATATCTGCATAATATGGCTAATAATATGAGTTAGATTGATAACAATGAGAGTAATAAGTATAGTAATTGTCGTTCTATCGATCATATTAGCATAATATGGTTAATAATATGTGTTAAATTGATAATAGTGAGTGTAATGAATATAGTAATTGTCGTTCTGTCGATCATATAAGCATAATATGGCTAATAATATGAGTTAGGTTGATAATAATAAGAGTAATGAGTATACTAATTGTAGTTCTATCGATCATATCTGCATAATATGGTTAATAATATGAGTTAGATTGATAATAATAAGAGTAATAAGTATAGTAAATGTCGTGCTATAGATCATATCTGCATAATATGGTTAATAATATGAGTTAGATTGATAATAGTGAGTGTAATGAGTATAGTAATTGTCGTTCTGTCGATCACATAAGCATAATATGGCTAATAATCTGAGTTAGATTGATAATAATAAGAGTAATAAGTGTAGTAAATGGCGTGCTATCGATCATATCTGCATAATATGGTTAATAATATGAGTTAGATTCATAATAATAAGAGTAATAAGTATAGTAATTGTCCTTCTAACGATCACATAAGCATAATATGGCTAATAATATGAGTTAGATTGATAATAATGGGAGTAAGAAGTATAGTAATTGTCGTTCTATCGATCATATTAGCATAATATGGCTAATAATATGAGTTAGGCTGATAATAATGAGAGTAATAAGTATAGTAATTGTCGTTCTGTCGATCATATAAGCATAATATGGCTAATAATATGAATTAGATTGATAATAATAAGAGAAATGAATATAGTAATTGTCGTTCTATCGATCATATAAGCATAATATGGCTAATAATATGAGTTAGATTGATAATAATAAGAGTAAGGAGTATACTAATTGTAGTTCTGTCGATCATATCTGCATAATATGGTTAATAATATGAGTTACATTGATAACAGTGAGTGTAATAAGTATAGTAATTGTCGTTCTATCGATCATATAAGCATAATATGGCTACTAATATGAGTTAGATTCATAATAATAAGAGAAATGAGTATAGTAATTGTCTTTCTATCGATCATATCTGCATAATATGGTTAATAATATGAGTTAGATTGATAACAATAAGAGTAATAAGTATAGTAAATGTCGTGCTATCGATCATATCTGCATAATATGGTTAATAATATGAGTTAGATTGATAATAGTGAGTGTAATAAGTATAGTAATTGTCGTTCTATCGATCATATTATCATAATATGGCTAATAATATGAGTTAGGCTGATAATAATGAGAGTAATAAGTATAGTAATTGTCGTTCTGTCGATCATATAAGCATAATATGGCTAATAATATGAATTAGATTGATAATAATAAGAGAAATGAATATAGTAATTGTCGTTCTATCGATCATATAAGCATAATATGGCTAATAATATGAGTTAGATTGATAATAATAAGAGTAAGGGGTATACTAATTGTAGTTCTATCGATCATATCTGCATAATATGGTTAATAATATGAGTTAGATTGATAACAGTGAGTGTAATAAGTATAGTAATTGTCGTCCTATCGATCATATAAGCATAATGTGGCTAACAATATGAGTTAGATTGATAATAATAAGACTAACGAGTATAGTAATTGTCGTTCTATCGATCATATAAGCATAATATGGCTAATAATATGAGTTAGTTTGATAATAATAAGAGTAATGAGAATACTAATTGTAGTTCTATCGATCATATCTGCATAATATGGCTAATAATATGAGTTAGATTGATAACAATGAGAGTAATAAGTATAGTAATTGTCGTTCTATCGATCATATTAGCATAATATGGTTAATAATATGTGTTAAATTGATAATAGTGAGTGTAATGAATATAGTAATTGTCGTTCTGTCGATCATATAAGCATAATATGGCTAATAATATGAGTTAGATTGATAATAGTGAGTGTAATAAGTATAGTAATTGTCGTTATATCGATCATATCTGCATAATATGGTTAATAATATGAGTTAGATTGATAATAGTGAGTGTAATAAGTATAGTAATTGTCGTTCTATCGATCATATCTGCATAATATTGTTAATAATATGAGTTAGATTGATAACAATAAGAGTAATAAGTACAGTAAATGTCGTGCTATCCATCATATCTGCATAATATGGTTAATAATATGAGTTAGATTGATAATAGTGAGTGTAATAAGTATAGTAATTTTCGTTATATCGATCATATCTGCATAATATGGTTAATAATATGAGTTAGATTGATAATAATGAGAGTAATAAGTATAGTAATAGTCGTTCTGTCGATCATATAAGCATAATATGGCTAATAATATGAGTTAGATTGATAACAATAAGGGAAATGAATATAGTAATTGTCGTTCTATCGATCATATAAGCTTAATATGGCTAATAATATGAGTTAGATTGATAATAATAAGAGTAATGAGTATACTAATTGTAGTTCTATCGATCATATCTGCATAATATGGATAATAATATGAGTTAGATTGATAATAATAAGAGTAATAAGTATAGTAAATGTCGTGCTATCGATCATATCTGCATAATATGGTTAATAATATGAGTTAGATTGATAATAATAAGAGTAATAAGTGTAGTAATTGTCATGCTATCGATCATATCCGCATAATATGGTTAATAATATGAGTTAGATTGATAATAGTGAGTGTAATAGGTATAGTAATTGTCGTTCTATCGATCATATTAGTATAATATGGTTAATAATATGAGTTAGATTGATAATAATAAGAGAAGTGAGTATAGTCATTGTCGTTCGATCGATCATATAAGCATAATATGGCTAATGATATGAGTTAGATTGATAATAATAAGAGTAATGAGTATACTAATTGTAGTTCTATCGATCATATCTGCATAATATGGTTAATAATATGAGTTAGATTGATAACAGTGAGCGTAATAAGTATAGTAATTGTCGTTCTGTCGATCACATAAGCATAATATGGCTAATAATCTGAGTTAGATTGATAATAATGAGAGTAATAAGTACAGTAATTGTCGTTCTATCGATCATATAAGCATAATATGGCTAATAATATGAGTTAGATTGATAATAATAAGAGAAATGAGTATAGTAATTGTCTTTCTATCGATCATATCTGCATAATATGGTTAATAATATGAGTTAGATTGATAATAGTGAGTGTAATAAGTATAGTAATTGTCGTTCTATCGATCATATTAGCATAATATGGCTTATAATATGAGTTAGGCTGATAATAATAAGAGTAATGAGTATAGTAATTGTCGTTCTATCGATCATATTTGCATAATGTGGTTAATAATATGAGTTAGATTGATAACAGTGAGTGTAATAAGTATAGTAATTGTCTTTCTATCGATCATATAAGCATAATATGGCTAATAATATGAGTTAGATTGATAATAATAAGAGAAGTGAGTATAGTCATTGTCGTTCAATCGACCATATAAGCATAATATGGCTAATAATATGAGTAAGATTGATAATAATAAGAGAAGTGAGTATAGTCATTGTCGTTCTATCGATCATATAAGCATAATATGGCTAATAATATGAGTAAGATTGATAATAATAAGAGACGTGAGTATAGTCATTGTCGTTCGATCAATCATATAAGCATAATATGGCTAATGATATGAGTTAGATTGATAATAATAAGAGTAATGAGTATACTAATTGTAGTTCTATCGATCATATCTGCATAATATGGTTAATAATATGAGTTAGATTGATAACAGTAAGAGTAATAAGTACAGTAAATGTCGTGCTATCGATCATATCTGCATAATATGGTTAATAATATGAGTTAGATTCATAATAATAAGAGTAATAAGTATAGTAATTGTCGTTCTATCGATCATATGTGCATAATATGGTTAATAATATGAGTTAGATTGATAACAGTGAGCGTAATAAGTATAGTAATTGTCGTTCTGTCGATCACATAAGCATAATATGGCTAATAATCTGAGTTAGATTGATAATAATAAGAGTAATAAGTGTAGTAAATGGCGTGCTGTCGATCATATCCGCATAATATTGTTAAATATATGAGTTAGATTCATAATAATAAGAGTAATAAGTATAGTAATTGTCCTTCTATCGATCAAATAAGCATAATATGGCTAATAATATGAGTTAGATTGACAATAATGAGAGTAATAAGTATAGTAATTGTCGTTCTATCGATCATATTAGCATAATATGGCTTATAATATGAGTTAGGCTGATAATAATAAGAGTAATGAGTATAGTAATTGTCGTTCTATCGATCATATTTGCATAATGTGGTTAATAATATGAGTTAGATTGATAACAGTGAGTGTAATAAGTATAGTAATTGTCATTCTATCGATCATATAAACATAATATGGCTAATAATATGAGTTAGATTGATAATAATAAGAGAAATGAATATAGTAATTGTCGTTCTATCGATCATATAAGCATAATATGGCTAATAATATGAGTTAGATTGATAATAATAAAAGTAAGGAGTATACTAATTGTAGTTCTATCGATCATATCTGCATAATATGGTTAATAATATGAGTTAGATTGATAACAATAAGAGTAATAAGTATAGTAAATGTCGTGCTATCGATCATATCTGCATAATATGGTTAATAATATGAGTTAGATTCATAATAATAAGAGTAATAAGTATAGTAATTGTCGTTCTATCGATGACATAAGCATAATATGGCTAATAATATGAGTTAGATTGATAACAATGAGAGTAATGGTCGTTCTATCGATCATATGAGCATAATATGGGTAATAATATGAGTTAGATTGATAATAGTAAGTGTAATGAGTATAGTAATTGTCGTTCTGTCGATCATATAAGCATAATATGGCTAATAATATGAGTTGGGCCGATAATAATAAGAGTAATGAGTATAGTAATTGTCGTTCTATCGATCATATTTGCATAATATGGTTAATAATATGAGTTAGATTGATAACAGTGAGTGTAATAAGTATAGTAATTGTCGTTCTGTCGATCATATAAGCATAATATGGCTAATAATATGAGTTAGATTGATAATAATAAGGGAAATGAATATAGTAATTGTCGTTCTATCGATCATATAAGCTTAATATGGCTAATAATATGAGTTAGATTGATAATAATAAGAGTAAGGAGTATACTAATTGTAGTTCTATCGATCAAATCTGCATATTATGGTTAATAATATGAGTTAGATTGATAACAGTTAGTGTAATAAGTATAGTAATTGTCGTTCTATCGATCATATAAGCATAATATGGCTAATAATATGAGTTAGATTGATAATAATAAGGGAAATGAATATAGTAATTGTCGTTCTATCGATCATATAAGCTTAATATGGCTAATAATATGAGTTAGATTGATAATAATAAGAGTAATGAGTATACTAATTGTAGTTCTATCGATCATATCTGCATAATATGGTTAATAATATGAGTTGGATTGATAATAATAAGAGTAATAAGTATAGTGAATGACGTGCTATCGATCATATCTGCATAATATGGTTAATAATATGAGTTAGATTGATAATAATAAGAGTAGTAAGTGTAGTAAATGTCGTGCTATCGATCATATCTGCATAATATGGTTAATAATATGAGTTAGATTGATAATAGTGTGTGTAATAAGTATAGTAATTGTCGTTCTATCGATCACATAAGCATAATATGGCTAATAATATGAGTTAGATTGATAACAATGAGAGTAATAAGTATAGTAATTGTCGTTCTATCGATCATATTAGCATAATATGGCTAATAATATGTGTTAAATTGATAATAGTGAGTGTAATGAATATAGTAATTGTCGTTCTGTCGATCATATAAGCATAATATGGCTAATAATATGAGTTAGATTGATAATAATAAGAGTAATGAGTATACTAATTGTAGTTCTATCGATCATATCTGCATAATATGGTTAATAATATGAGTTAGATTGATAATAATAAGAGTAATAAGTATAGTAAATGTCGTGCTATAGATCATATCTGCATAATATGGTTAATAATATGAGTTAGATTGATAATAATAAGAGTAGTAAGTGTAGTAAATGTCGTGCTATCGATCATATCTGCATAATATGGTTAATAATATGAGTTAGATTGATAATAGTGAGTGTAATGAGTATAGTAATTGTCGTTCTGTCGATCACATAAGCATAATATGGCTAATAATCTGAGTTAGATTGATAATAATAAGAGTAATAAGTGTAGTAAATGGCGTGCTATCGATCATATCTGCATAATATGGTTAATAATATGAGTTAGATTCATAATAATAAGAGTAATAAGTATAGTAGTTGTCCTTCTATCGATCACATAAGCATAATATGGCTAATAATATGAGTTAGATTGATAATAATGAGAGTAAGAAGTATAGTAATTGTCGTTCTATCGATCATATAAGCATAATATGGCTAATAATATGAGTTAGATTGATAATAATAAGAGAAATGAGTATAGTAATTGTCTTTCTATCGATCATATCTGCATAATATGGTTAATAATATGAGTTAGATTGATAATAGTGAGTGTAATAAGTATAGTAATTGTCGTTCTATCGATCATATTAGCATAATATGGCTTATAATATGAGTTAGGCTGATAATAATAAGAGTAATGAGTATACTAATTGTAGTTCTATCGATCATGTCTGCATAATATGGTTAATAATATGAGTTAGATTGATAACAATAAGAGTAATAAGTATAGTTATTGTCGTTCTATCGATCATATTAGCATAATATGGCTAATAATATGAGTTAGATTGATAATAATAAGAGAAGTGAGTATAGTCATTGTCGTTCGATCGATCATATAAGCATAATATGTCTAATAATATGAGTAAGATTGATAATAGTAAGAGAAGTGAGTATAGTCATTGTCGTTCGATCGATCATATAAGCATAATATGGCTAATAATATGAGTAAGATTGATAATAATAAGAGAAGTGAGTATAGTCATTGTCGTTCGATCAATCATATAAGCATAATATGGCTAATGATATGAGTTAGATTGATAATAATAAGAGTAATGAGTATACTAATTGTAGTTCTATCGATCATATCTGCATAATATGGTTAATAATATGAGTTAGATTGATAACAGTAAGAGTAATAAGTACAGTAAATGTCGTGCTATCGATCATATCTGCATAATATGGTTAATACTATGAGTTAGATTCATAATAATAAGAGTAATAAGTATAGTAATTGTCGTTCTATCGATCATATGTGCATAATATGGTTAATAATATAAGTTAAATTGATAACAGTGAGCGTAATAAGTATAGTAATTGTCGTTCTGTCGATCACATAAGCATAATATGGCTAATAATCTGAGTTAGATTGATAATAATAAGAGTAATAAGTGTAGTAAATGGCGTGCTATCGATCATATCTGCATAATATGGTTAATAATATGAGTTAGATTCATAATAATAAGACTAATAAGTATAGTAATTGTCCTTCTATCGATCACATAAGCATAATATGGCTAATAATATGAGTTAGATTGACAATAATGAGAGTAATAAGTATAGTAATTGTCGTTCTATCGATCATATTAGCATAATATGGCTTATAATATGAGTTAGGCTGATAATAATAAGAGTAATGAGTATAGTAATTGTCGTTCTATCGATCATATTTGCATAATGTGGTTAATAATATGAGTTAGATTGATAACAGTGAGTGTAATAAGAATAGTAATTGTCTTTCTATCGATCATATAAGCATAATATGGCTAATAATATGAGTTAGATTGATAATAATAAGAGAAATGAATATAGTAATTGTCGTTCTATCGATCATATAAGCATAATATGGCTAATAATATGAGTTAGATTGATAATAATAAGACTAATGAGTATAGTAATTGTCGTTCTATCGATCATATAAGCATAATATGGCTAATAATATGAGTTAGATTGATAATAATAAGAGTAATGAGAATACTAATTGTAGTTCTATCGATCATATCTGCATAATATGGCTAATAATATGAGTTAGGTTGATAATAATAAGAGTAATGAGTATACTAATTGTAGTTCTATCGATCATATCTGCATAATATGGTTAATAATATGAGTTAGATTGATAATAATAAGAGTAATAAGTATAGTAAATGTCGTGCTATAGATCATATCTGCATAATATGGTTAATAATATGAGTTAGATTGATAAGAGTGAGTGTAATGAGTATAGTAATTGTCGTTCTGTCGATCATATAAGCATAATATGGCTAATAATATGAGTTGGGCCGATAATAATAAGAGTAATGAGTATAGTAATTGTCGTTCTATCGATCATATCTGCATAATATGGTTAATAATATGAGTTAGATTGATAATAGTGAGTGTAATAAGTATAGTAATTGTCGTTCTATCGATCATATTATCATAATATGGCTAATAATATGAGTTAGGCTGATAATAATGAGAGTAATAAGTATAGTAATTGTCGTTCTGTCGATCATATAAGCATAATATGGCTAATAATATGAATTAGATTGATAATAATAAGACTAATGAGTATAGTAATTGTCGTTCTATCGATCATATAAGCATAATATGGCTAATAATATGAGTTAGATTGATAATAATAAGAGTAATGAGAATACTAATTGTAGTTCTATCGATCATATCTGCATAATATGGCTAATAATATGAGTTAGATTGATAACAATGAGAGTAATAAGTATAGTAATTGTCGTTCTATCGATCATATTAGCATAATATGGTTAATAATATGTGTTAAATTGATAATAGTGAGTGTAATGAATATAGTAATTGTCGTTCTGTCGATCATATAAGCATAATATGGCTAATAATATGAGTTAGGTTGATAATAATAAGAGTAATGAGTATACTAATTGTAGTTCTATCGATCATATCTGCATAATATGGTTAATAATATGAGTTAGATTGATAATAATAAGAGTAATAAGTATAGTAAATGTCGTGCTATAGATCATATCTGCATAATATGGTTAATAATATGAGTTAGATTGATAATAGTGAGTGTAATGAGTATAGTAATTGTCGTTCTGTCGATCACATAAGCATAATATGGCTAATAATCTGAGTTAGATTGATAATAATAAGAGTAATAAGTGTAGTAAATGGCGTGCTATCGATCATATCTGCATAATATGGTTAATAATATGAGTTAGATTCATAATAATAAGAGTAATAAGTATAGTAATTGTCCTTCTAACGATCACATAAGCATAATATGGCTAATAATATGAGTTAGATTGATAATAATGGGAGTAAGAAGTATAGTAATTGTCGTTCTATCGATCATATTAGCATAATATGGCTAATAATATGAGTTAGGCTGATAATAATGAGAGTAATAAGTATAGTAATTGTCGTTCTGTCGATCATATAAGCATAATATGGCTAATAATATGAATTAGATTGATAATAATAAGAGAAATGAATATAGTAATTGTCGTTCTATCGATCATATAAGCATAATATGGCTAATAATATGAGTTAGATTGATAATAATAAGAGTAAGGAGTATACTAATTGTAGTTCTGTCGATCATATCTGCATAATATGGTTAATAATATGAGTTACATTGATAACAGTGAGTGTAATAAGTATAGTAATTGTCGTTCTATCGATCATATAAGCATAATATGGCTACTAATATGAGTTAGATTCATAATAATAAGAGAAATGAGTATAGTAATTGTCTTTCTATCGATCATATCTGCATAATATGGTTAATAATATGAGTTAGATTGATAACAATAAGAGTAATAAGTATAGTAAATGTCGTGCTATCGATCATATCTGCATAATATGGTTAATAATATGAGTTAGATTGATAATAGTGAGTGTAATAAGTATAGTAATTGTCGTTCTATCGATCATATTATCATAATATGGCTAATAATATGAGTTAGGCTGATAATAATGAGAGTAATAAGTATAGTAATTGTCGTTCTGTCGATCATATAAGCATAATATGGCTAATAATATGAATTAGATTGATAATAATAAGAGAAATGAATATAGTAATTGTCGTTCTATCGATCATATAAGCATAATATGGCTAATAATATGAGTTAGATTGATAATAATAAGAGTAAGGGGTATACTAATTGTAGTTCTATCGATCATATCTGCATAATATGGTTAATAATATGAGTTAGATTGATAACAGTGAGTGTAATAAGTATAGTAATTGTCGTCCTATCGATCATATAAGCATAATGTGGCTAACAATATGAGTTAGATTGATAATAATAAGACTAACGAGTATAGTAATTGTCGTTCTATCGATCATATAAGCATAATATGGCTAATAATATGAGTTAGTTTGATAATAATAAGAGTAATGAGAATACTAATTGTAGTTCTATCGATCATATCTGCATAATATGGCTAATAATATGAGTTAGATTGATAACAATGAGAGTAATAAGTATAGTAATTGTCGTTCTATCGATCATATTAGCATAATATGGTTAATAATATGTGTTAAATTGATAATAGTGAGTGTAATGAATATAGTAATTGTCGTTCTGTCGATCATATAAGCATAATATGGCTAATAATATGAGTTAGATTGATAATAATAAGAGTAATGAGTATACTAATTGTAGTTCTATCGATCATATCTGCATAATATGGTTAATAATATGAGTTAGATTGATAATAATAAGAGTAATAAGTATAGTAAATGTCGTGCTATAGATCATATCTGCATAATATGGTTAATAATATGAGTTAGATTGATAAGAGTGAGTGTAATGAGTATAGTAATTGTCGTTCTGTCGATCACATAAGCATAATATGGCTAATAATCTGAGTTAGATTGATAATAATAAGACTAATAAGTGTAGTAAATGGCGTGCTATCGATCATATCTGCATAATATGGTTAATAATATGAGTTAGATTCATAATAATAAGAGTAATAAGTATAGTAATTGTCCTTCTAACGATCACATAAGCATAATATGGTTAATAATATGAGTTAGATTCATAATAATAAGAGTAATAAGTATAGTAATTGTCCTTCTAACGATCACATAAGCATAATATGGCTAATAATATGAGTTAGATTGATAATAGTGAGTGTAATAAGTATAGTAATTGTCGTTATATCGATCATATCTGCATAATATGGTTAATAATATGAGTTAGATTGATAATAGTGAGTGTAATAAGTATAGTAATTGTCGTTCTATCGATCATATCTGCATAATATTGTTAATAATATGAGTTAGATTGATAACAATAAGAGTAATAAGTACAGTAAATGTCGTGCTATCCATCATATCTGCATAATATGGTTAATAATATGAGTTAGATTGATAATAGTGAGTGTAATAAGTATAGTAATTGTCGTTATATCGATCATATCTGCATAATATGGTTAATAATATGAGTTAGATTGATAATAATGAGAGTAATAAGTATAGTAATAGTCGTTCTGTCGATCATATAAGCATAATATGGCTAATAATATGAGTTAGATTGATAACAATAAGGGAAATGAATATAGTAATTGTCGTTCTATCGATCATATAAGCTTAATATGGCTAATAATATGAGTTAGATTGATAATAATAAGAGTAATGAGTATACTAATTGTAGTTCTATCGATCATATCTGCATAATATGGATAATAATATGAGTTAGATTGATAATAATAAGAGTAATAAGTATAGTAAATGTCGTGCTATCGATCATATCTGCATAATATGGTTAATAATATGAGTTAGATTGATAATAATAAGAGTAATAAGTGTAGTAATTGTCATGCTATCGATCATATCCGCATAATATGGTTAATAATATGAGTTAGATTGATAATAGTGAGTGTAATAGGTATAGTAATTGTCGTTCTATCGATCATATTAGTATAATATGGTTAATAATATGAGTTAGATTGATAATAATAAGAGAAGTGAGTATAGTCATTGTCGTTCGATCGATCATATAAGCATAATATGGCTAATGATATGAGTTAGATTGATAATAATAAGAGTAATGAGTATACTAATTGTAGTTCTATCGATCATATCTGCATAATATGGTTAATAATATGAGTTAGATTGATAACAGTGAGCGTAATAAGTATAGTAATTGTCGTTCTGTCGATCACATAAGCATAATATGGCTAATAATCTGAGTTAGATTGATAATAATGAGAGTAATAAGTACAGTAATTGTCGTTCTATCGATCATATAAGCATAATATGGCTAATAATATGAGTTAGATTGATAATAATAAGAGAAATGAGTATAGTAATTGTCTTTCTATCGATCATATCTGCATAATATGGTTAATAATATGAGTTAGATTGATAATAGTGAGTGTAATAAGTATAGTAATTGTCGTTCTATCGATCATATTAGCATAATATGGCTTATAATATGAGTTAGGCTGATAATAATAAGAGTAATGAGTATAGTAATTGTCGTTCTATCGATCATATTTGCATAATGTGGTTAATAATATGAGTTAGATTGATAACAGTGAGTGTAATAAGTATAGTAATTGTCTTTCTATCGATCATATAAGCATAATATGGCTAATAATATGAGTTAGATTGATAATAATAAGAGAAGTGAGTATAGTCATTGTCGTTCAATCGACCATATAAGCATAATATGGCTAATAATATGAGTAAGATTGATAATAATAAGAGAAGTGAGTATAGTCATTGTCGTTCTATCGATCATATAAGCATAATATGGCTAATAATATGAGTAAGATTGATAATAATAAGAGAAGTGAGTATAGTCATTGTCGTTCGATCAATCATATAAGCATAATATGGCTAATGATATGAGTTAGATTGATAATAATAAGAGTAATGAGTATACTAATTGTAGTTCTATCGATCATATCTGCATAATATGGTTAATAAAATGAGTTAGATTGATAACAGTAAGAGTAATAAGTACAGTAAATGTCGTGCTATCGATCATATCTGCATAATATGGTTAATAATATGAGTTAGATTCATAATAATAAGAGTAATAAGTATATTAATTGTCGTTCTATCGATCATATGTGCATAATATGGTTAATAATATGAGTTAGATTGATAACAGTGAGCGTAATAAGTATAGTAATTGTCGTTCTGTCGATCACATAAGCATAATATGGCTAATAATCTGAGTTAGATTGATAATAATAAGAGTAATAAGTGTAGTAAATGGCGTGCTGTCGATCATATCCGCATAATATGGTTAAATATGTGAGTTAGATTCATAATAATATGAGTAATAAGTATAGTAATTGTCCTTCTATCGATCAAATAAGCATAATATGGCTAATAATATGAGTTAGATTGACAATAATGAGAGTAATAAGTATAGTAATTGTCGTTCTATCGATCATATTAGCATAATATGGCTTATAATATGAGTTAGGCTGATAATAATAAGAGTAATGAGTATAGTAATTGTCGTTCTATCGATCATATTTGCATAATGTGGTTAATAATATGAGTTAGATTGATAACAGTGAGTGTAATAAGTATAGTAATTGTCATTCTATCGATCATATAAGCATAATATGGCTAATAATATGAGTTAGATTGATAATAATAAGAGAAATGAATATAGTAATTGTCGTTCTATCGATCATATAAGCATAATATGGCTAATAATATGAGTTAGATTGATAATAATAAGAGTAAGGAGTATACTAATTGTAGTTCTATCGATCATATCTGCATAATATGGTTAATAATATGAGTTAGATTGATAACAATAAGAGTAATAAGTATAGTAAATGTCGTGCTATCGATCATATCTGCATAATATGGTTAATAATATGAGTTAGATTCATAATAATAAGAGTAATAAGTATAGTAATTGTCGTTCTATCGATGACATAAGCATAATATGGCTAATAATATGAGTTAGATTGATAACAATGAGAGTAATGGTCGTTCTATCGATCATATGAGCATAATATGGGTAATAATATGAGTTAGATTGATAATAGTAAGTGTAATGAGTATAGTAATTGTCGTTCTGTCGATCATATAAGCATAATATGGCTAATAATATGAGTTGGGCCGATAATAATAAGAGTAATGAGTATAGTAATTGTCGTTCTATCGATCATATTTGCATAATATGGTTAATAATATGAGTTAGATTGATAACAGTGAGTGTAATAAGTATAGTAATTGTCGTTCTGTCGATCATATAAGCATAATATGGCTAATAATATGAGTTAGATTGATAATAATAAGGGAAATGAATATAGTAATTGTCGTTCTATCGATCATATAAGCTTAATATGGCTAATAATATGAGTTAGATTGATAATAATAAGAGTAAGGAGTATACTAATTGTAGTTCTATCGATCAAATCTGCATATTATGGTTAATAATATGAGTTAGATTGATAACAGTTAGTGTAATAAGTATAGTAATTGTCGTTCTATCGATCATATAAGCATAATATGGCTAATAATATGAGTTAGATTGATAATAATAAGGGAAATGAATATAGTAATTGTCGTTCTATCGATCATATAAGCTTAATATGGCTAATAATATGAGTTAGATTGATAATAATAAGAGTAATGAGTATACTAATTGTAGTTCTATCGATCATATCTGCATAATATGGTTAATAATATGAGTTGGATTGATAATAATAAGAGTAATAAGTATAGTAAATGACGTGCTATCGATCATATCTGCATAATATGGTTAATAATATGAGTTAGATTGATAATAATAAGAGTAGTAAGTGTAGTAAATGTCGTGCTATCGATCATATCTGCATAATATGGTTAATAATATGAGTTAGATTGATAATAGTGTGTGTAATAAGTATAGTAATTGTCGTTCTATCGATCACATAAGCATAATATGGCTAATAATATGAGTTAGATTGATAACAATGAGAGTAATAAGTATAGTAATTGTCGTTCTATCGATCATATTAGCATAATATGGCTAATAATATGTGTTAAATTGATAATAGTGAGTGTAATGAATATAGTAATTGTCGTTCTGTCGATCATATAAGCATAATATGGCTAATAATATGAGTTAGATTGATAATAATAAGAGTAATGAGTATACTAATTGTAGTTCTATCGATCATATCTGCATAATATGGTTAATAATATGAGTTAGATTGATAATAATAAGAGTAATAAGTATAGTAAATGTCGTGCTATAGATCATATCTGCATAATATGGTTAATAATATGAGTTAGATTGATAATAATAAGAGTAGTAAGTGTAGTAAATGTCGTGCTATCGATCATATCTGCATAATATGGTTAATAATATGAGTTAGATTGATAATAGTGAGTGTAATGAGTATAGTAATTGTCGTTCTGTCGATCACATAAGCATAATATGGCTAATAATCTGAGTTAGATTGATAATAATAAGAGTAATAAGTGTAGTAAATGGCGTGCTATCGATCATATCTGCATAATATGGTTAATAATATGAGTTAGATTCATAATAATAAGAGTAATAAGTATAGTAGTTGTCCTTCTATCGATCACATAAGCATAATATGGCTAATAATATGAGTTAGATTGATAATAATGAGAGTAAGAAGTATAGTAATTGTCGTTCTATCGATCATATAAGCATAATATGGCTAATAATATGAGTTAGATTGATAATAATAAGAGAAATGAGTATAGTAATTGTCTTTCTATCGATCATATCTGCATAATATGGTTAATAATATGAGTTAGATTGATAATAGTGAGTGTAATAAGTATAGTAATTGTCGTTCTATCGATCATATTAGCATAATATGGCTTATAATATGAGTTAGGCTGATAATAATAAGAGTAATGAGTATACTAATTGTAGTTCTATCGATCATGTCTGCATAATATGGTTAATAATATGAGTTAGATTGATAACAATAAGAGTAATAAGTATAGTTATTGTCGTTCTATCGATCATATTAGCATAATATGGCTAATAATATGAGTTAGATTGATAATAATAAGAGAAGTGAGTATAGTCATTGTCGTTCGATCGATCATATAAGCATAATATGTCTAATAATATGAGTAAGATTGATAATAGTAAGAGAAGTGAGTATAGTCATTGTCGTTCGATCGATCATATAAGCATAATATGGCTAATAATATGAGTAAGATTGATAATAATAAGAGAAGTGAGTATAGTCATTGTCGTTCGATCAATCATATAAGCATAATATGGCTAATGATATGAGTTAGATTGATAATAATAAGAGTAATGAGTATACTAATTGTAGTTCTATCGATCATATCTGCATAATATGGTTAATAATATGAGTTAGATTGATAACAGTAAGAGTAATAAGTACAGTAAATGTCGTGCTATCGATCATATCTGCATAATATGGTTAATACTATGAGTTAGATTCATAATAATAAGAGTAATAAGTATAGTAATTGTCGTTCTATCGATCATATGTGCATAATATGGTTAATAATATGAGTTAAATTGATAACAGTGAGCGTAATAAGTATAGTAATTGTCGTTCTGTCGATCACATAAGCATAATATGGCTAATAATATGAATTAGATTGATAATAATAAGAGAAATGAATATAGTAATTGTCGTTCTATCGATCATATAAGCATAATATGGCTAATAATATGAGTTAGATTGATAATAATAAGAGTAAGGGGTATACTAATTGTAGTTCTATCGATCATATCTGCATAATATGGTTAATAATATGAGTTAGATTCATAATAATAAGAGTAATAAGTATAGTAATTGTCGTTCTATCGATGACATAAGCATAATATGGCTAATAATATGAGTTAGATTGATAACAATGAGAGTAATGGTCGTTCTATCGATCATATGAGCATAATATGGGTAATAATATGAGTTAGATTGATAATAGTAAGTGTAATGAGTATAGTAATTGTCGTTCTGTCGATCATATAAGCATAATATGGCTAATAATATGAGTTGGGCCGATAATAATAAGAGTAATGAGTATAGTAATTGTCGTTCTATCGATCATATCTGCATAATATGATTATTAATATGAGTTAGATTGATAATAGTGAGTGTAATAAGTATAGTAATTGTCGTTCTATCGATCATATTATCATAATATGGCTAAGAATATGAGTTAGGCTGATAATAATGAGAGTAATAAGTATAGTAATTGTCGTTCTGTCGATCATATAAGCATAATATGGCTAATAATATGAATTAGATTGATAATAATAAGAGAAATGAATATAGTAATTGTCGTTCTATCGATCATATAAGCATAATATGGCTAATAATATGAGTTAGATTGATAATAATAAGAGTAAGGGGTATACTAATTGTAGTTCTATCGATCATATCTGCATAATATGGTTAATAATATGAGTTAGATTGATAACAGTGAGTGTAATAAGTATAGTAATTGTCGTCCTATCGATCATATAAGCATAATATGGCTAACAATATGAGTTAGATTGATAATAATAAGACTAATGAGTATAGTAATTGTCGTTCTATCGATCATATAAGCATAATATGGCTAATAATATGAGTTAGATTGATAATAATAAGAGTAATGAGTATACTAATTGTAGTTCTATCGATCATATAAGCATAATATGGCTAATAATATGAGTTAGATTGATAATAATAAGAGTAAGGAGTATACTAATTGTAGTTCTGTCGATCATATCTGCATAATATGGTTAATAATATGAGTTAGATTGATACTAATAAGAGTAATAAGTATAGTAAATGTCGTGCTATAGATCATATCTGCATAATATGGTTAAATATATGAGTTAGATTCATAATAATAAGAGTAATAAGTATAGTAATTGTCCTTCTATCGATCACATAAGCATAATATGGCTAATGATATGAGTTAGATTGATAATAATAAGAGTAATAGGTATAGTAATTATCGTTCTACCGATCATATAAGCATAATATGGCTAATAATATGAGTTAGATTCATAACAATAAGAGTAATAAGTATAGTAAATGTCGTGCTATCGATCATATCTGCATAATATGGTTAATAATATGAGTTAGATTCATAATAATAAGAGTAATAAGTATAGTAATTGTCGTTCTATCGATGACATAAGCATAATATGGCTAATAATATGAGTTAGATTGATAACAATGAGAGTAATAAGTATAGTAATGGTCGTTCTATCGATCATATGAGCATAATATGGTTAATGATATGAGTTAGATTGATAATAGTAAGTGTAATGAGTATAGTAATTGTCGTTCTGTCGATCACATAAGCATAATATGGCTAATAATCTGAGTTAGATTGATAATAATAAGAGTAATAAGTGTAGTGAATGGCGTGCTATCGATCATATCTGCATAATATGGTTAATAATATGAGTTAGATTCATAATAATAAGAGTAATAAGTATAGTAATTGTCCTTCTATCGATCACATAAGCATAATATGGCTAATAATATGAGTTAGATTGATAATAATGAGAGTAAGAAGTATAGTAATTGTCGTTTTATCGATCATATTAGCATAATATGGCTAATAATATGAGTTAGGCTGATAATAATGAGAGTAATAAGTATAGTAATTGTCGTTCTGTCGATCATATAAGCATAATATGGCTAATAATATGAATTAGATTGATAATAATAAGAGAAATGAATATAGTAATTGTCGTTCTATCGATCATATAAGCATAATATGGCTAATAATATGAGTTAGATTGATAATAATAAGAGTAAGGAGTATACTAATTGTAGTTCTGTCGATCATATCTGCATGATATGGTTAATAATATGAGTTACATTGATAACAGTGAGTGTAATAAGTATAGTAATTGTCGTTCTATCGATCCTATAAGCATAATATGGCTAATAATATGAGTTAGATTGATAATAATAAGAGAAGTGGGTATAGCCATTGTTGTTCGATCGATCATATAAGCATAATATGGCTAATGATATGAGTTAGATTGATAATAATAAGAGTAATAGGTATAGTAATTATCGTTCTACCGATCATATAAGCATAATATGTCTAATAATATGAGTTAGATTGATAATAATAAGAGAAATGAATATACTAATTGTCGTTCTATCGATCATATAAGCATAATATGGCTAATAATATGAGTTAGATTGATAATAATAAGAGTAAGGAGTATACTAATTGTAGTTCTATCGATCATATCTGCATAATATTGTTAATAATATGAGTTAGATTGATAACAATAAGAGTAATAAGTACAGTAAATGTCGTGCTATCCATCATATCTGCATAATATGGTTAATAATATGAGTTAGATTGATAATAGTGAGTGTAATAAGTATAGTAATTGTCGTTATATCGATCATATCTGCATAATGTGGTTAATAATATGAGTTAGATTGATAACAGTGAGTGTAATAAGTATAGTAATTGTCTTTCTATCGATCATATAAGCATAATATGGCTAATAATATGAGTTAGATTGATAATAATAAGAGAAGTGAGTATAGTCATTGTCGTTCAATCGACCATATAAGCATAATATGGCTAATAATATGAGTAAGATTGATAATAATAAGAGAAGTGAGTATAGTCATTGTCGTTCTATCGATCATATAAGCATAATATGGCTAATAATATGAGTAAGATTGATAATAATAAGAGAAGTGAGTATAGTCATTGTCGTTCGATCAATCATATAAGCATAATATGGCTAATGATATGAGTTAGATTGATAATAATAAGAGTAATGAGTATACTAATTGTAGTTCTATCGATCATATCTGCATAATATGGTTAATAATATGAGTTAGATTGATAACAGTAAGAGTAATAAGTACAGTAAATGTCGTGCTATCGATCATATCTGCATAATATGGTTAATAATATGAGTTAGATTCATAATAATAAGAGTAATAAGTATAGTAATTGTCCTTCTATCGATCACATAAGCATAATATGGCTAATGATATGAGTTAGATTGATAATAATAAGAGTAATAGGTATAGTAATTATCGTTCTACCGATCATATAAGCATAATATGGCTAATAATATGAGTTAGATTGATAATAATAAGAGAAATGAGTATAGTAATTGTCTTTCTATCGATCATATCTGCATAATATGGTTAATAATATGAGTTAGATTGATAACAGTGAGCGTAATAAGTATAGTAATTGTCGTTCTGTCGATCACATAAGCATAATATGGCTAATAATCTGAGTTAGATTGATAATAATGAGAGTAATAAGTACAGTAGTTGTCGTTCTATCGATCATATAAGCATAATATGGCTAATAATATGAGTTAGATTGATAATAATAAGAGAAATGAGTATAGTAATTGTCTTTCTATCGATCATATCTGCATAATATGGTTAATAATATGAGTTAGATTGATAATAGTGAGTGTAATAAGTATAGTAATTGTCGTTCTATCGATCATATTAGCATAATATGGCTTATAATATGAGTTAGGCTGATAATAATAAGAGTAATGAGTATAGTAATTGTCGTTCTATCGATCATATTTGCATAATGTGGTTAATAATATGAGTTAGATTGATAACAGTGAGTGTAATAAGTATAGTAATTGTCTTTCTATCGATCATATAAGCATAATATGGCTAATAATATGAGTTAGATTGATAATAATAAGAGAAGTGAGTATAGTCATTGTCGTTCAATCGACCATATAAGCATAATATGGCTAATAATATGAGTAAGATTGATAATAATAAGAGAAGTGAGTATAGTCAGTGTCGTTCTATCGATCATATAAGCATAATATGGCTAATAATATGAGTAAGATTGATAATAATAAGAGAAGTGAGTATAGTCATTGTCGTTCGATCAATCATATAAGCATAATATGGCTAATGATATGAGTTAGATTGATAATAATAAGAGTAATGAGTATACTAATTGTAGTTCTATCGATCATATCTGCATAATATGGTTAATAATATGAGTTAGATTGATAACAGTAAGAGTAATAAGTACAGTAAATGTCGTGCTATCGATCATATCTGCATAATATGGTTAATAATATGAGTTAGATTCATAATAATAAGAGTAATAAGTATAGTAATTGTCGTTCTATCGATCATATGTGCATAATATGGTTAATAATATGAGTTAGATTGATAACAGTGAGCGTAATAAGTATAGTAATTGTCGTTCTGTCGATCACATAAGCATAATATGGCTAATAATCTGAGTTAGATTGATAATAATAAGAGTAATAAGTGTAGTAAATGGCGTGCTATCGATCATATCCGCATAATATGGTTAAATATATGAGTTAGATTCATAATAATAAGAGTAATAAGTATAGTAATTGTCCTTCTATCGATCACATAAGCATAATATGGCTAATGATATGAGTTAGATTGATAATAATAAGAGTAATAGGTATAGTAATTATCGTTCTACCGATCATATAAGCATAATATGGCTAATAATATGAGTTAGATTGATAATAATAAGAGTAATAAGTATAGTAATTGTCGTTCTATCGATCATATAAGCATAATATGGCTAATAATATGAGTTAGATTGATAATAATAAGAGTAATGAGTATACTAATTGTAGTTCTATCGATCATATCTGCATAATATGGTTAATAATATGAGTTAGATTCATAACAATAAGAGTAATAAGTATAGTAAATGTCGTGCTATCGATCATATCTGCATAATATGGTTAATAATATGAGTTAGATTCGTAATAATAAGAGTAATAAGTATAGTAATTGTCGTTCTATCGATGACATAAGCATAATATGGCTAATAATATGAGTTAGATTGATAACAATGAGAGTAATAAGTATAGAAATGGTCGTTCTATCGATCATATGAGCATAATATGGTTAATGATATGAGTTATATTGATAATAGTAAGTGTAATGAGTATAGTAATTGTCGTTCTGTCGATCATATAAGCATAATATGGCTAATAATATGAGTTGGGCCGATAATAATAAGAGTAATGAGTATAGTAATTGTCGTTCTATCGATCATATTTGCATAATATGGTTAATAATATGAGTTAGATTGATAACAGTGAGTGTAATAAGTATAGTAATTGTCGTTCTGTCGATCATATAAGCATAATATGGCTAATAATATGAGTTAGATTGATAATAATAAGGGAAATGAATATAGTAATTGTCGTTCTATCGATCATATAAGCTTAATATGGCTAATAATATGAGTTAGATTGATAATAATAAGAGTAAGGAGTATACTAATTGTAGTTCTATCGATCATATCTGCATATTATGGTTAATAATATGAGTTAGATTGATAATAATAAGAGTAATAAGTATAGTAAATGTCGTGCTATCGATCATATCTGCATAATATGGTTAATAATATGAGTTAGATTGATAATAATAAGAGTAATAAGTGTAGTAATTGTCATGCTATCGATCATATCCGCATAATATGGTTAATAATATGAGTTAGATTGATAATAGTGAGTGTAATAGGTATAGTAATTGTCGTTCTATCGATCATATTAGTATAATATGGTTAATAATATGAGTTAGATTGATAATAGTAAGAGAAGTGAGTATAGTCATTGTCGTTCGATCGATCATATAAGCATAATATGGCTAATGATATGAGTTAGATTGATAATAATAAGAGTAATGAGTATACTAATTGTAGTTCTATCGATCATATCTGCATAATATGGTTAATAATATGAGTTAGATTGATAACAGTGAGCGTAATAAGTATAGTAATTGTCGTTCTGTCGATCATATAAGCATAATATGGCTAATAATATGAGTTGGGCCGATAATAATAAGAGTAATGAGTATAGTAATTGTCGTTCTATCGATCATATTTGCATAATATGGTTAATAATATGAGTTAGATTGATAATAATAAGGGAAATGAATATAGTAATTGTCGTTCTATCGATCATATAAGCTTAATATGGCTAATAATATCAGTTAGATTGATAATAATAAGAGTAAGGAGTATACTAATTGTAGTTCTATCGATCATATCTGCATATTATGGTTAATAATATGAGTTAGATTGATAACAGTTAGTGTAATAAGTATAGTAATTGTCGTTCTATCGATCATATAAGCATAATATGGCTAATAATATGAGTTAGATTGATAATAATAAGGGAAATGAATATAGTAATTGTCGTTCTATTGATCATATAAGCTTAATATGGCTAATAATATGAGTTAGATTGATAATAATAAGAGTAATGAGTATACTAATTGTAGTTCTATCGATCATATCTGCATAATATGGTTAATAATATGAGTTGGATTGATAATAATAAGAGTAATAAGTATAGTAAATGTCGTGCTATCGATCATATCTGCATAATATGGTTAATAATATGAGTTAGATTGATAATAATAAGAGTAGTAAGTGTAGTAAATGTCGTGCTATCGATCATATCTGCATAATATGGTTAATAATATGAGTTAGATTGATAATAGTGTGTGTAATAAGTATAGTAATTGTCGTTCTATCGATCACATAAGCATAATATGGCTAATAATATGAGTTAGATTGATAACAATGAGAGTAATAAGTATAGTAATTGTCGTTCTATCGATCATATTAGCATAATATGGTTAATAATATGTGTTAAATTGATAATAGTGAGCGTAATGAATATAGTAATTGTCGTTCTGTCGATCATATAAGCATAATATGGCTAATAACATGAGTTAGATTGATAATAATAAGAGTAATGAGTATACTAATTGTAGTTCTATCGATCATATCTGCATAATATGGTTAATAATATGAGTTAGATTGATAATAGTGAGTGTAATAAGTATAGTAATTGTCGTTCTATCGATCATATTAGCATAATATGGCTTATAATATGAGTTAGGCTGATAATAATAAGAGTAATGAGTATAGTAATTGTCGTTCTATCGATCATATTTGCATAATGTGGTTAATAATATGAGTTAGATTGATAACAGTGAGTGTAATAAGTATAGTAATTGTCTTTCTGTCGATCATATAAGCATAATATGGCTAATAATATGAGTTAGATTGATAACAATAAGAGAAATGAATATAGTAATTGTCGTTCTATCGATCATATAAGCATAATATGGCTAATAATATGAGTTAGATTGATAATAATAAGGGTAAGGAGTATACTAATTGTAGTTCTATCGATCATATCTGCATAATATGGTTAATAATATGAGTTAGATTGATAACAATAAGAGTAATAAGTATAGTAAATGTCGTGCTATCGATCATATCTGCATAATATGGTTAATAATATGAGTTAGATTCATAATAATAAGAGTAATAAGTATAGTAATTGTCGTTCTATCGATGACATAAGCATAATATGGCTAATAATATGAGTTAGATTGATAACAATGAGAGTAATGGTCGTTCTATCGATCATATGAGCATAATATGGTTAATAATATGAGTTAGATTGATAATAGTAAGTGTAATGAGTATAGTAATTGTCGTTCTGTCGATCATATAAGCATAATATGGCTAATAATATGAGTTGGGCCGATAATAATAAGAGTAATGAGTATAGTAATTGTCGTTCTATCGATCATATTTGCAAAATATGGTTAATAATATGAGTTAGATTGATAACAGTGAGTGTAATAAGTATAGTAATTGTCGTTCTGTCGATCATATAAGCATAATATGGCTAATAATATGAGTTAGATTGATAATAATAAGGAAATGAATATAGTAATTGTCGTTCTATCGATCATATAAGCTTAATATGGCTAATAATATGAGTTAGATTGATAATAATAAGAGTAAGGAGTATACTAATTGTAGTTCTATCGATCATATCTGCATATTATGGTTAATAATATGAGTTAGATTGATAACAGTTAGTGTAATAAGTATAGCAATTGTCGTTCTATCGATCATATAAGCATAATATGGCTAATAATATGAGTTAGATTGATAATAATAAGGGAAATGAATATAGTAATTGTCGTTCTATCGATCATATAAGCTTAATATGGCTAATAATATGAGTTAGATTGATAATAATAAGAGTAATGAGTATACTAATTGTAGTTCTATCGATCATATCTGCATAATATGGTTAATAATATGAGTTGGATTGATAATAATAAGAGTAATAAGTATAGTAAATGTCGTGCTATCGATCATATCTGCATAATATGGTTAATAATATGAGTTAGATTGATAATAATAAGAGTAGTAAGTGTAGTAAATGTCGTGCTATCGATCATATCTGCATAATATGGTTAATAATATGAGTTAGATTGATAATAGTGTGTGTAATAAGTATAGTAATTGTCGTTCTATCGATCACATAAGCATAATATGGCTAATAATATGAGTTAGATTGATAACAATGAGAGTAATAAGTATAGTAATTGTCGTTCTATCGATGATACTAGCACAATATGGTTAATAGTATGTGTTAAATTGATAATAGTGAGTGTAATGAATATAGTAATTGTCGTTCTGTCGATCATATAAGCATAATATGGCTAATAATATGAGTTAGATTGATAATAATAAGAGTAATGAGTATACTAATTGTAGTTCTATCGATCATATCTGCATAATATGGTTAATAATATGAGTTAGATTGATAATAATAAGAGTAATAAGTATAGTAAATGTCGTGCTATAGATCATATCTGCATAATATGGTTAATAATATGAGTTAGATTGATAATAATAAGAGTAGTAAGTGTAGTAAATGTCGTGCTATCGATCATATCTGCATAATATGGTTAATAATATGAGTTAGATTGATAATAGTGAGTGTAATGAGTATAGTAATTGTCGTTCTGTCGATCACATAAGCATAATATGGCTAATAATCTGAGTTAGATTGATAATAATAAGAGTAATAAGTGTAGTAAATGGCGTGCTATCGATCATATCTGCATAATATGGTTAATAATATGAGTTAGATTGATAATAATGAGAGTAAGAAGTATAGTAATTGTCGTTCTATCGATCATATAAGCATAATATGGCTAATAATATGAGTTAGATTGATAATAATAAGAGAAATGAGTATAGTAATTGTCTTTCTATCGATCATATCTGCATAATATGATTAATAATATGAGTTAGATTGATAATAGTGAGTGTAATAAGTATAGTAATTGTCGTTCTATCGATCATATTAGCATAATATGGCTTATAATATGAGTTAGGCTGATAATAATAAGAGTAATGAGTATAGTAATTGTCGTTCTATCGATCATATTTGCATAATGTGGTTAATAATATGAGTTAGATTGATAACAGTGAGTGTAATAAGTATAGTAATTGTCTTTCTATCGATCATATAAGCATAATATGGCTAATAATATGAGTTAGATTGATAATAATAAGAGAAATGAATATAGTAATTGTCGTTCTATCGATCATATAAGCATAATATGGCTAATAATATGAGTTAGATTGATAATAATAAGAGTAATGAGTATACTAATTGTAGTTCTATCGATCATATCTGCATAATATGGTTAATAATATGAGTTAGATTGATAACAGTAAGAGTAATAAGTATAGTAATTGTCGTTCTGTCGATCACATAAGCATAATATGGCTAATAATCTGAGTTAGATTGATAATGATAAGAGTAATAAGTGTAGTAAATGGCGTGCTATCGATCATATCCGCATAATATGGTTAATAATATGAGTTAGATTGATAATAGTGAGTGTAATAGGTATAGTAATTGTCGTTCTATCGATCATATTAGCATAATATGGTTAATAATATGAGTTAGATTGATAATAGTGAGTGTAATGAGTATAGTAATTGTAGTTCTATCGATCTTATAGGCATAATATGGCTAATAATATGAGTCAGAATGATAATAATAAGAGTAATAAGTATAGTAATTGTCGTCCTATCGATCATATCTGCATAATATGGTTAATCATATGAGTTAGATTGATAATAATAAGAGTAATGAGTAGAGTAATTGTCGTTCTATCGATCATATAAGCATAATATGGCTAATAATATGAGTTAGATTGATAATAATAAGAGTAATGAGTATGGTAATTGTAGTTCTATCGATCATATCTGCATAATATGGTTAATAATATGAGTTAGATTCATAATAATAAGAGTAATAAGTATAGTAATTGTCGTTCTATCGATCACATAAGCATAATATGGCTAATAATATGAGTTAGATTGATAATAATAAGAGTAATGATTATAGTAGTTGTCGTTCTATCGTTCATATAAGCATAATATGGCTAATAATATGAGTTAGGCTGATAATAATAAGAGTAATGAGTATAGTAATTATCGTTCTATCGATCGTATTTGCATAATATGGTTAATAATATCAGTTAGATTGATAACAGTGAGTGTAATAAGTATAGTAATTGTCGTTCTGTCGATCATATAAGCATAATAAAGCTAATAATATGAGTTAGATCGATAATAATAAGAGTAATATGTGTAGCAAATGTCGTGCTATCGATCATATCCGCATAATATGTTTAATAATATGAGTTAGATTGATAATATTGAGTGTAATAGGTATAGCAATTGTCGTTCTATCGATCATATTAGTATAATATGGTTAATAATATGAGTTAGATTGACAATAATAAGAGAAGTGAGTATAGTCATTGTCGTTCGATCGATCATATAAGCATAATATGGCTAATAATATGAGTAAGATTGATAATAATAAGATAAATGAGTATAGTCATTGTCGTTCGATCGATCATATAAGCATAATATGGCTAATAACATGAGTTAGATTGATAATAATAAGAGTAATGAGTATAGTAATTGTCGTTCTATCGATCATATAAGCATAATATGGCTAATAATATGAGTTAGATTGATAATAATAAGAGTAAGGAGTATACTAATTGTAGTTCTATCGATCATATCTGCATAATATGGTTAATAATATGAGTTAGATTCATAATAATAAGAGTAATAAGTATAGTAATTGTCGTTCTATCGATCATATGTGCATAATATGGTTAATAATATGAGTTAGATCGATAATAGTGAGTGTAATAAGTATAGTAATTGTCGTTCTATCGATCATATTAGCATAATATGGTTAATAATCTGAGTTAGATTGATAATAATGTGTGTAATAAGTATAGTAATTGTCGTTCTATCGATCATATTAGCATAATATGGTTAATAATATGAGATAGATTGATAATAATAAGAGTCATGATTATAGTAATTGTCGTTCTATCGTTCATATAAGCATAATATGGCTAATAATATGAGTTAGGCTGATAATAATGAGAGTAATAAGTATAGTAATTGTCGTCCCATAGATCATATAAGCATAATATGGCTAACAATATGAGTTAGATTGATAATAATAAGAGTAATGAGTATAGTAATTGTCGTTCTATCGATCATATCTGCATAATATGGTTAATAATATGAGTTAGATTCATAATAATAAGAGTAATAAGTATAGTAATTTGTCGTTCTATCGATCATATGTGCATAATATGGTTAATAATATGAGTTAGATTGATAACAGTGAGTGTAATGGGTATAGTAATTGTCGTTCTGTCGATCACATAAGCATAATATTGCTAATAATCTGAGTTAGATTGGTAATAGTAAGAGTAATAAGTGTAGTAAATGTCGTGCTATCGATCATACCTGCATAATATGGTTAATAATATGAGTTAGATTCATAATAATAAGAGTAATAAGTATAGTAATTGTCGTTCTATCGATCACATAAGCATAATATGGCTAATAATATGAGTTAGATTGATAACAATGAGAGTAATAAGTCTAGTAATTGTCGTTCTATCGATCATATTAGCATAATATGGTTAATAATATGAGTTAGATTGATAATAGTAAGTGTAATGAGTATAGTAATTGTCCTTCTGTCGATCATATAAGCATAATATGGCTAATAATATGAGTTAGGCCGATAATAATAAGAGTAATGAGTATAGTAATGTCGTTCTATCGATCATATTTGCATAATATGGTTAATAATATGAGTTAGATTGATAACAGTGAGTGTAATAAGTATAGTAATTGTCGTTCTGTCGATCATATAAGCATAATATTGCTAATAATATGAGTTAGATTGATAATAATGAGAGTAATAAGTATAGTAATTGTCGTTCTATCGATCATATAAGCATAATATGGCTAATAATATGAGTTAGATTGATAATAATATGGGAAATGAATATAGTAATTGTCGTCCCATAGATCATATAAGCATAATATGGCTAATGATATGAGTTAGATTGATAATAATAAGAGTAATGAGTATACTAATTGTAGTTCTATCGATCATATCTGCATAATATGGTTAATAATATGAGTTAGATTGATAACAGTAAGAGTAATAAGTACAGTAAATGTCGTGCTATCGATCATATCTGCATAATATGGTTAATAATATGAGTTAGATTCATAATAATAAGAGTAATAAGTATAGTAATTGTCGTTCTATCGATCATATGTGCATAATATGGTTAATAATATGAGTTAGATTGATAACAGTGAGCGTAATAAGTATAGTAATTGTCGTTCTGTCGATCACATAAGCATAATATGGCTAATAATCTGAGTTAGATTGATAATAATAAGAGTAATAAGTGTAGTAAATGGCGTGCTATCGATCATATCCGCATAATATGGTTAAATATATGAGTTAGATTCATAATAATAAGAGTAATAAGTATAGTAATTGTCCTTCTATCGATCACATAAGCATAATATGGCTAATGATATGAGTTAGATTGATAATAATAAGAGTAATAGGTATAGTAATTATCGTTCTACCGATCATATAAGCATAATATGGCTAATAATATGAGTTAGATTGATAATAATAAGAGTAATAAGTATAGTAATTGTCGTTCTATCGATCATATAAGCATAATATGGCTAATAATATGAGTTAGATTGATAATAATAAGAGTAATGAGTATACTAATTGTAGTTCTATCGATCATATCTGCATAATATGGTTAATAATATGAGTTAGATTGATAACAATAAGAGTAATAAGTATAGTAAATGTCGTGCTATCGATCATATCTGCATAATATGGTTAATAATATGAGTTAGATTCATAATAATAAGAGTAATAAGTATAGTAATTGTCGTTCTATCGATGACATAAGCATAATATGGCTAATAATATGAGTTAGATTGATAACAATGAGAGTAATAAGTATAGTAATGGTCGTTCTATCGATCATATGAGCATAATATGGTTAATGATATGAGTTAGATTGATAATAGTAAGTGTAATGAGTATAGTAATTGTCGTTCTGTCGATCATATAAGCATAATATGGCTAATAATATGAGTTGGGCCGATAATAATAAGAGTAATGAGTATAGTAATTGTCGTTCTATCGATCATATTTGCATAATATGGTTAATAATATGAGTTAGATTGATAACAGTGAGTGTAATAAGTATAGTAATTGTCGTTCTGTCGATCATATAAGCATAATATGGCTAATAATATGAGTTAGATTGATAACAATAAGAGTAATGAGTATAGTAATTGTCGTTCTATCGTCCATATAAGCATAATATGGCTAATAATATGAGTTAGATTGATAATAATAAGAGAAGTGAGTATAGTCATTGTCGTTCGATCGATCATATAAGCATAATATGGCTAATAATATGAGTAAGATTGATAATAATAAGAGAAGTGAGTATACTAATTGTCGTTCTATCGATCATATAAGCATAATATGGTTAATAATATGAGTTAGATTGATAATAGTGAGTGTAATAAGTATAGTAATTGTCGTTATATCGATCATATCTGCATAATATGGTTAATAATATGAGTTAGATTGATAATAATAAGAGTAATAAGTATAGTAAATGTTGTGCTATCGATCATATCTGCATAATATGGTTAATAATATGAGTTAGATTGATAATAATAAGAGTAATGAGTATAGTAATTGTCGTTCGAACGATCATATAAGCATAATATGGCTAATAACATGAGTTAGATTGATAATAATAAGAGTAATGAGTATAGTAATTGTCGTTCTATCGATCATATAAGCATAATATGGCTAATAATATGAGTTAGGCTGATAATAATGAGAGTAATAAGTATAGTAATTGTCGATCTATCGATCATATAAGCATAATATGGCTAATAACATGAGTTAGATTGATAATAATAAGAGTAATGAGTATAGTAATTGTCGTTCTATCGATCATATAAGCATAATATGGCTAATAATATGGGTTAGGCTGATAATAATGAGAGTAATAAGTATAGTAATTGTCGTTCTGTCGATCATATAAGCATAATATGGTTAATAACATGAGTTAGATTCATAATAATAAGAGTAATAAGTATAGTAATTGTCGTTCTATCGATCATATGTGCATAATATGGTTAATAATATGAGTTAGATCGATAATAATAAGAGTAATAAGTGTAGTAAATGTCGTGCTATCGATCATATCCGCATAATATGGTTAATAATATGAGTTAGATTGATAATAGTGAGTGTAATAGGTATAGTAATTGTCGTTCTATCGATCATATTAGCATAATATGGTTAATAATATGAGTTAGATTGATAATAGTGAGTGTAATGAGTATAGTAATTGTAGTTCTATCGATCTTATAGGCATAATATGGCTAATAATATGAGCCAGAATGATAATAATAAGAGTAATAAGTATAGTAATTGTCGTCCTATCGATCATATCTGCATAATATGGTTAATCATATGAGTTAGATTGATAATAATAAGAGTAATGAGTAGAGTAATTGTCGTTCTATCGATCATATAAGCATAATATGGCTAATAATATGAGTTAGATTGATAATAATAAGAGTAATGAGTATAGTAATTGTAGTTCTATCGATCATATGTGCATAATATGGTTAATAATATGAGTTAGATCGATAATAATAAGAGTAATAAGTGTAGTAAATGTCGTGCTATCGATCATATCCGCATAATATGGTTAATAATATGAGTTAGATTGATAACAGTGAGTGTAATAAGTATAGTAATTGTCGTTCTGTCGATCATATAAGCATAATAAAGCTAATAATATGAGTTAGATCGATAATAATAAGAGTAATATGTGTAGCAAATGTCGTGCTATCGATCATATCCGCATAATATGTTTAATAATATGAGTTAGATTGATAATATTGAGTGTAATAGGTATAGCAATTGTCGTTCTATCGATCATATTAGTATAATATGGTTAATAATATGAGTTAGATTGACAATAATAAGAGAAGTGAGTATAGTCATTGTCGTTCGATCGATCATATAAGCATAATATGGCTAATAATATGAGTAAGATTGATAATAATAAGATAAATGAGTATAGTCATTGTCGTTCGATCGATCATATAAGCATAATATGGCTAATAACATGAGTTAGATTGATAATAATAAGAGTAATGAGTATCGTAATTGTCGTTCTATCGATCATATAAGCATAATATGGCTAATAATATGAGTTAGATTGATAATAATAAGAGTAAGGAGTATACTAATTGTAGTTCTATCGATCATATCTGCATAATATGGTTAATAATATGAGTTAGATTCATAATAATAAGAGTAATAAGTATAGTAATTGTCGTTCTATCGATCATATGTGCATAATATGGTTAATAATATGAGTTAGATCGATAATAGTGAGTGTAATAAGTATAGTAATTGTCGTTCTATCGATCATATTAGCATAATATGGTTAATAATCTGAGTTAGATTGATAATAATGTGTGTAATAAGTATAGTAATTGTCGTTCTATCGATCATATTAGCATAATATGGTTAATAATATGAGATAGATTGATAATAATAAGAGTCATGAGTATAGTAATTGTCGTTCTATCGTTCATATAAGCATAATATGGCTAATAATATGAGTTAGGCTGATAATAATGAGAGTAATAAGTATAGTAATTGTCGTCCCATAGATCATATAAGCATAATATGGCTAACAATATGAGTTAGATTGATAATAATAAGAGTAATGAGTATAGTAATTGTCGTTCTATCGATCATATCTGCATAATATGGTTAATAATATGAGTTAGATTCACAATAATAAGAGTAATAAGTATAGTAATTTGTCGTTCTATCGATCATATGTGCATAATATGGTTAATAATATGAGTTAGATTGATAACAGTGAGTGTAATGGGTATAGTAATTGTCGTTCTGTCGATCACATAAGCATAATATTGCTAATAATCTGAGTTAGATTGGTAATAGTAAGAGTAATAAGTGTAGTAAATGTCGTGCTATCGATCATACCTGCATAATATGGTTAATAATATGAGTTAGATTCATAATAATAAGAGTAATAAGTATAGTAATTGTCGTTCTATCGATCACATAAGCATAATATGGCTAATAATATGAGTTAGATTGATAACAATGAGAGTAATAAGTCTAGTAATTGTCGTTCTATCGATCATATTAGCATAATATGGTTAATAATATAAGTTAGATTGATAATAGTAAGTGTAATGAGTATAGTAATTGTCCTTCTGTCGATCATATAAGCATAATATGGCTAATAATATGAGTTAGGCCGATAATAATAAGAGTAATGAGTATAGTAATTGTCGTTCTATCGATCATATAAGCATAATATGGTTAATAATATGAGTTAGATTGATAATAGTGAGTGTAATAAGTATAGTAATTGTCGTTATATCGATCATATCTGCATAATATGGCTAATAATATGAGTTAGATTGATAATAATAAGAGTAATGAGTATAGTAATTGTCGTTCTATCGATCATATAAGCATAATATGGCTAATAACATGAGTTAGATTGATAATAATAAGAGTAATGAGTATAATAATTGTCGTTCTATCGATCATATAAGCATAATATGGCTAATAATATGAGTTAGATTGATAATAGTGAGTGTAATAGGTATAGTAATTGTCGTTCTATGGATCATATTAGCATAATATGGTTAATAATATGAGTTAGATTGATAACAGTGAGTGTAATAAGTATAGTAATTGTCGTTCTATCGATCATATAAGCATAATATGGCGAATAATATGAGTTAGGTTGATAATAATGAGAGTAATAAGTATAGTAATTGTCGTTCTATCGATCATATAAGCATAATATGGCTAATAATATGAGTTAGATTGATAATAATAAGAGTAAGGAGTATACTAATTGTAGTTCTATCGATCATATCTGCATAATATGGTTAATAATATGAGTTAGATTGATAACAATAAGAGTAATAAGTATAGTAAATGTCGTGCTATCGATCATATCTGCATAATATGGTTAATAATATGAGTTAGATTCATAATAATAAGAGTAATAAGTATAGTAATTGTCGTTCTATCGATCATGTGTGCATAATATGGTTAATAATATGAGTAAGATCGATAATAATAAGAGTAATAAGTGTAGTAAATGTCGTGCTATCGATCATATCCGCATAATATGGTTAATAATATGAGTTAGATTGATAATAGTGAGTGTAATAGGTATAGTAATTGTCGTTCTATCGATCATAATAGTATAATATGGTTAATAATATGAGTTAGATTGATAATAATAAGAGAAGTGAGTGTAGTCATTGTCGCTCGATCGATCATATAAGCATAATATGGCTAATACTATGAGTAAGATTGATAATAATAAGAGAAGTGAGTATAGTCATTGTCGTGCGATCGATCATATAAGCATAATATGGCTAATGATATGAGTTAGATTGATAATAGTGAGTGTAATAGGTATAGTAATTGTCGTTCTATCGATCATATTAGCATAATATGGTTAATAATATGAGTTAGATTGATAATAGTGAGTGTAATGAGTATAGTAATTGTAGTTCTATCGATCCTATAGGCATAATATGGCTAATAATATGAGTCAGAATGATAATAATAAGAGTAATAAGTATAGTAATTGTCGTCCTATCGATCATATCTGCATAATATGGTTAATCATATGAGTTAGATTGATAATAGTGAGTGTAATATGTACAGTAATTGTCGTTCTATCGATCATATAAGCATAATATACCTAATAATATGAGTTAGATTGGTAATAACAAGAGTTATAAGTATGGTAATTGTCGTTCTATCGATCATATAACCATAATATGGCTAATAATATGAGTTAGATTGATAATAATAAGAGTAATGAGTATAGTAATTGTAGTTCTATCGATCATATCTGCATAATATGGATAATAATATGAGTTAGATTGATAATAATAAGAGTAATCAGTATTGTAATTGTCGTTCTATCGATCATATAAGCATAATATGGTTAATAATATGAGTTAGATTGATAATAGTGAGTGTAATAAGTATAGTAATTGTCGTTATATCGATCATATCTGCATAATATGGCTAATAATATGAGTTAGATTGATAATAATAAGAGTAATCAGTATTGTAATTGTCGTTCTATCGATCATATAAGCATAATATGGCTAATAACATGAGTTAGATTGACAATAATAAGAGTAATGAGTATAATAATTGTCGTTCTATCGATCATATAAGCATAATATGGCTAATAATATGAGTTAGATTGATAATAGTGAGTGTAATAGGTATAGTAATTGTCGTTCTATGGATCATATTAGCATAATATGGTTAATAATATGAGTTAGATTGATAATAGTGAGTGTAATGAGTATAGTAATTGTAGTTCTATCGATCCTATAGGCATAATATGGCTAATAATATATGTCAGAATGATAATAATAAGAGTAATAAGTATAGTAATTGTCGTCCTATCGATCATATCTGCATAATATGGTTAATCATATGAGTTAGATTGATAATAATAAGAGTAATGAGTAGAGTAATTGTCGTTCTATCGATCATATAAGCATAATATGGCTAATAATATGAGTTAGATTGATAATAATAAGAGTAATGAGTATAGTAATTGTAGTTCTATCGATCATATCTGCATAATATGGTTAATAATATGAGTTAGATTGATAATAATAAGACTAATAAGTATAGTAATTGTCGTTCTATCGACCATATAAGCATAATGTGGTTAATAATATGAGTTAGATTGATAGTGTTAAGAGTAATAAGTACAGTAAATGTCGTGCTGTCGATCATATCTGCATAATATGGTTAATCATATGAGTTAGATTGATAATAGTGAGTGTAATATGTACAGTAATTGTCGTTCTATCGATCATATAAGCATAATATGCCTAATAATATAAGTTAGATTGGTAATAACAAGAGTTATAAGTATGGTAATTGTCGTTCTATCGATCATATAACCATAATATGGCTAATAATATGAGATAGATTGATAATAATAAGAGTCATGAGTATAGTAATTGTCGTTCTATCGTTCATATAAGCATAATATGGCTAATAATATGAGTTAGGCTGATAATAATGAGAGTAATAAGTATAGTAATTGTCGACCCATAGATCATATAAGCATAATATGGCTAACAATATGAGTTAGATTGATAATAATAAGAGTAATGAGTATAGTAATTGTCGTTCTATCGATCATATAAGCATAATATGGCTAATAATATGAGTTAGATTGATAATAATAAGAGTAATGAGTATAGTAATTGTCGTTCTATCGATCATATAAGCATAATATGGCTAATAATATGAGTTAGGCTGATAATAATGAGAGTAATAAGTATAGTAATTGTCGTTCTGTCGATCATATAAGCATAATATGGCTAATAATATGAGTTAGATTGATAATAATATGGGAAATGAATATAGTAATTGTCGTTCTATCGATCATATAAGCTTAATATGGCTAATAATATGAGTTAGATTGATAATAATAAGAGTAAGGAGTATACTAATTGTAGTTCTATCGATCATATCTGCATAATATGGTTAATAATATGAGTTAGATTGATAATAGTGAGTGTAATAAGTACAGTAATTGTCGTTCTATCGATCATATTAGCATAATATGGTTAATAATATGAGCTAGATTGATAATAATAAGAGTAATGAGTATAGTAATTGTCGTTCTATCGATCATATTTGCATAATATGGTTAATAATATGAGTTAGATTGATAACAGTGAGCGTAATAAGTATAGTAATTGTCGTTCTGTCGATCATATAAGCATAATATGGCTAATAATATGAGTTAGGTTGATAATAATGAGAGTAATAAGTATAGTAATTGTCGTTCTATCGATCATATAAACATAATATGGCTAATAATATGAGTTAGATTGATAATAATAAGAGTAAGGAGTATACTAATTGCAGTTCTATCGATCATATCTGCATAATATGGTTAATAATATGAGTTAGATTGATAACAATAAGAGTAATAAGTATTGTAAATGTCGTGCTATCGATCATATCCGCATAATATGGTTAATAATATGAGTTAGATTGATAATAGTGAGTGTAATAGGTATAGTAATTGTCGTTCTATCGATCATATTAGTATAATATGGTTAATAATATGAGTTAGATTGATAATAATAAGAGAAGTGAGTATAGTCATTGTCGCTCGATCGATCATATAAGCATAATATGGCTAATACTATGAGTAAGATTGATAATAATAAGAGAAGTGAGTATAGTCATTGTCGTTCGATCGATCATATAAGCATAATATGGCTAATGATATGAGTTAGATTGATAATAGTGAGTGTAATAGGTATAGTAATTGTCGTTCTATCGATCATATTAGCATAATATGGTTAATAATATGAGTTAGATTGATAATAGTGAGTGTAATGAGTATAGTAATTGTAGTTCTATCGATCATATCTGCATAATATGGTTAATAATATGAGTTAGATTGATAATAATAAGACTAATAAGTATAGTAATTGTCGTTCTATCGACCATATAAGCATAATGTGGTTAATAATATGAGTTAGATTGGTAATAACAAGAGTTATAAGTATGGTAATTGTCGTTCTATCGATCATATAACCATAATATGGCTAATAATATGAGATAGATTGATAATAATAAGAGTCATGAGTATAGTAATTGTCGTTCTATCGTTCATATAAGC